>NW_015378175.1:0-78935 GCF_001204775.2 Aspergillus nomiae NRRL 13137 | reverse complement strand
TTCTTATCTTCGGCCTCCTTCTTCTTCTTGTCCTCGTCCTCCTTCTTCTTCTTGTCCTCGGCCTCCTTCTTCTTCTTATCTTCGTCCTCCTTCTTCTTCTTGTCCTCGGCCTCCTTCTTCTTCTTATCTTCGGCCTCCTTCTTTCTCCTCTCCTCTGCCTCTTTCTTTCTTTGCTCCTTTGCTTTCGCCGCTTCCTTATTCTTTTCCTCCTCTTCCTTTTTTAACGTGTCTCTAATCTCAGCAACCTCTTTTTGAAGCGCCGGAGTCATAAGCTCTTGTTGAGAATGCTTGGCAATGCCGGGGATGTTCTCTTTTTTGTCTTCAGGGGTTTTGGTATCAATAACTTTGAAGCCCATCTTACTGCAAAAAGCGTCACATCCCCATACCTTGTCCCCAGTGCCGCAGGGATCATAAGCTTGATTTTTGGACTTGTCCTGTATCCAGGCAATGACCCGGGCGTTTTGGCCTTGTAGTTTCGCTCCGTGGTTCTTGAGCAGATAAGTATAGCTGGCCATTACTTCTCCACAGGAGGCGTCGTTCTTATGCTGATCGTTTTCCCTTGGGGGTTCCTTCGCCGTTCCGAGAGCAGTTTTAATCTCCTGGGGCACATGGGCTCGAACTTCTCCGGTACCGGCTTTTTTCCCCTTCTTGGGTTTCGCATTGTATTCGTAGATAAAGGAATAGTCGCCCTTCATAGACGAAGCCAGGTAGACTTCATCACCGACAAGGAGGGCGGACATAACGGATGGCTGTAACTTGGCATTGGTCTTCTTGTAGTTTTCATCCGCATGCATCTGATCGCTAGCGTGATGCACAAGTGCAACCATTTGACTGTCCGTGATTACTTCCTTCGCTTCTTTGTCCTTGTTCAGTTTGATAACTGAGCTCCAAACCCATTGACGATCACCATCCTTTTCATTTCCCCCTTTCTTGTGCTCCCCCAGCCTGACCGACATGTCTTGCTTGATACCGAGATCCGGGGCACTCAGCTCGGCAAGTGCCAAAGCGAACAGCACAAATAGAAGCGTCAGCACCTTGTGCGTTATCATGCTGGCGGTGTGTCGTCGACTCAACGACTAATAAAAAAAAAAATAGATGTATATATAAAGAGTGTATAAAATAGGTATTTCCAAAGAGTGACAGGTTGTAGTGAATGAAAGAATGACAGTTGGATGGTTCTCTCTCCATAGGCAGAGATGGCGGTATTTAACTTGTTCATTTCTACGGATGTGTGTTCTGTAGTTGACTGTACTGCGTGGGCTCGATACGTAAACCATCTCAGATGAATCCAAAACCGCCCCCAGATATCACGTTCTTGGCCTCAAGAAGATGTGGAATGCGTAGATATTTCTCCACTAAATGATCTCGCCATAATTCTATCGGACCTATCAGCGAGATGCAAACATTCTATTCACCTGCCCGCCCCTGTTCACAGCCATGCCGATCCAATTGTCATGGCGTTGAAGAGCACCATTCTAGGTACCAAGATGTTGATCGCTGAGCCTCTGTCAACCGCCAAGCTCGTCTCCCAAGTAGGGCCTTCCTTCGTCTCTACATAGAGAAATTTCTCGCCCCCAACGGAAGCAAGTGAACTTCCGGATGTGGAGTTGTA
Organism: Aspergillus nomiae NRRL 13137; assembly: GCF_001204775.2. Lineage (NCBI taxonomy): Eukaryota > Fungi > Ascomycota > Eurotiomycetes > Eurotiales > Aspergillaceae > Aspergillus > Aspergillus nomiae. Next base: position 77,323 of record NW_015378175.1, on the reverse strand, counting down.
CGAGTTGTTAGTGGGCTTGGTATGTCCCTGATGCCTTTAGCACGGTATGCCAACGATATTGACAGACAATCTTTACTATTCAAGGTCCCAGTACGCTTTGAACAAGTACTATTCTATCTAAGCGAACGTCTGTATAACTGAACATCTTTTTCTTCTTCAAGCTAGGGGATCAGTATTGAATAAGATTAAAATATGTCGCTTGCATCTATAGCTAAAAGTATAATCGGGAAATAGCTTTGAATCTATGCACAAGCAGTACCTCAAGAGGCAGTATTTGGCCTTCATATAGGCCTTCTACCATAGTGATGAGAGCGCATTGTTATCATTTATGCTTAATTGATTACTTATGGTTCAGGTTAGAGCATCTGTGATATTCCCCTAACTTTATCTACTACGCGCTGGGAGTGTTTTGTTCTGCATAACTAGATCCACCGATCTAGATGAGAATACACAGTAAGTTTTATTTTTGACAGGGGGTAATCTGCTAATACTATGTCCAGGAAGTGTTGAAGGTCGGTACTGCCGACTCGGTGTAGTCGGTAGTACTCTTGGCTTGTCGGTAGTTGCCGATGCTTCGGCACGAACCGAGGGAAACCGGGACGATTGATAGTGATCGGCATCGCTGAACTTCACACTAAGGGACTGTTTGGCATATGGCCATTAAATTACGTGAATAGCACTTTGCTACCAATTTATTCCGCTGCTAAATACTAACCATCCTGCACTGGTTCCCTTCTCTGCTTCGCAGGATTCCTTGGCAGTGGACAATATGCAAAGATTTACATAAATCGGCGGCCTCCTTTACCTATTGTGCGTGTCCCTGCATTAGTCCACCCAGTTATCGTGCCGCCTCTTGAAATTGCTGCAGGTAATATTCTAAACCCCTGAATTGACATCTTACATACAGCACGTTAGTCTGCCGCTGAATCAGATGACTGGGCGGATACCCCACTGGCCTAGCTATCGTCGGTAATTACTAGGTACATAGTATCAGGGGACGGATGGCCTGTCTGCATGGTTAGATCTCGATGCGCGATGAGACAGCTCTGCTTCCCTTGTTTGCTGATATCTGTAGTACGTACCATGTGTCGCTTGGCTCGAGGTACATTTTATCACACGCAGCCTCCTTTCTGAACCCCGTGTTATCGAGTCTTGTCATGTACGAGTTGAAGAGAGATAAGGAGTACTCACTATCATCCAGCCTGTCACGCTGTTTCGCCTGATGTACCACCAGCGCCATAAGCGGCCGCGAAACAGCTGCTTTATCTCTTCTAAAATCTCTATCCTAGTCTCAAAGCGTAGAATAATTAGCTAGATAGCTAAAACCGGATGGCATTTGAAAAAGGAAGCAGAGGGGTGTGAATTCAATATCTTCAAAACGATCCGCAGGCAACGTGCCGACTTAACGACCTTGGAGAGTACGCATTGAACACTAACTCATGCTACTCATGCCTGTAGTAGTTTCTACTGCATGGCTAAGTTCTTTGGGGACGGTATTGTCATCGGTGAGGGGATGTAGGCAACCCATTGACTATTGGAACTAACTACTTGGGGGTTTTTCTAACGAGTGTATGGCCAATTCTAGCCCGGCGAAAGAGGAGTTCCCCTAAGTCTTTTATGTCAGAGTTGCTGATACTGTTCAAAAACAACTACTAGGCCATATTGGGTTTCCTTGGATACTTATGTGTCGAGCGAATGAGATGAGTCTTTCAAGCCCCAAGTCACTTGCATTAAATGGATAATGATCAACCCTTCCAATTGGTTACACTTGTCGTGGAATAAGTCTTGCAAGAAATGTGAGATCTAGCATGAGAAATATATCTTCAGCGTGCATTGCACCGTTTTGTGAATAAGCAGTATCGCGTTATCGTAGCTTCTTTACTACTCACTATACAGTTATGGAATGCAGGCGCTTTTGTAGTCACTGTTAGCATTATGCTCACTATATGTTCTGTATTTCTATAAGCTGGTGGTACATAGAGTGGAGGCATAGAAGCTACGACTATATAGGTATATGTAATGGTGGTGTTTCCATAACCACGGAAAGCGTTCGCGTGTTAAGCTCGAGCGTCAACCTACCTAGAAATAAACTGTTAAGTTTTCGGTGTTTGAAACAGATGAGTTCTGTATCTACTGGGTAGATAGTAATAATAATACTCTTGTAATAAGAAATGTGCTAGCTTTTACTTTAAGCAATCTATTAATAATCTTTATGCTAAGTTACGATTAATACATTTATGGGAAAATATAGCCCAGTTGAATTCTGTCTTCATTCAGGAGGTAATACATAATATAGCCTGGATGACAGATTCTACTATAGTTCAAAAGTATTATATAGATCCCTATAATAGATAGTTGTCTAGGCTTAGATAGCTTGTATAGTTCGAATAAAAGCTTTATTCTAAGCATCGGATAGTGTACCAAAGGATAATATAAAATCTGATTCCCATCCCTCTATCTAGTCTCGTAACACAGCTAAACTCACAATATAATTGCTTAGAGCTTGAGAAGAGTGGCCCTCATGGAGACTCAAAGTATGCTATCGCCCGCGTCATCCTACATCCGGAAAAGCCTTTTTATGTCTTTTCAAGTTGTCAAACTTCTGTATAGTGCATGTGTCAACCTCAGGATTGTTAAATCACATCCCGATACCGCTCACCTAGGAGTGCACAAGAGCTGGTTCATTTTGTGGCGGAAAGGCTGGGTATACACTTTGTGCTAGAGTCGATACTCGCGCTAGTCACACGCACAATGTCGAAGAAATGGACAGAAGCATAAACGACCCAGAGTGAGGAAATCATTCACCAAAGATATGAAGCCCGCTGGGAATCAAACATGATATCAGTGTAGACTCTAGTATATAATTAATCCAGTTAGCCCAGTATATAACTGTATATTAGCTATAGGATATCTCGATTCTCTTAGGGTCTGGAGAAAGGCGAACGCACTTGCAAACTACCTATAGTTAAGCTAGTTACTCGGCTACCAAATAAACGTTTGAAAAGGGGATATACATACATGTAGCATGTGTGAGACAGCGACAAGCAACCCCGGTAACGGAAGACCGTAGCAGATCCTGTCCAGCAGTGGGAGAGCCGAGCAGGTGATATGGCCTTGCGACTAATAGGGAGTCAGCTCTTGTGCCATGTGAAGGTAATGACTAAAGTCCGTCTGCAGGCGCGTCCCAAGACGTTAGTCATTGGTCGATTCTGTGGTAAACATACCGTGGTTGAGATACGTTAAGGAACATCGGTCTACTTCAACAAAATCGATCCAGCCGCGTACTTTGTGGGCGAGCGTTGTCTAGGTAAGTTCCCTGTTACATATCAAATCGATAGTGCAACTTGCCTCTCCCTTGTCCTAATCTAAAAAATTATGCATGTCAGCCTATCACAAGTTTCTCATACCTCCCTGATCAGTTTTAAAGATAACGCGCATTCCTCTGACGGTCCTCCCTCTTTGAAGGAACAATAAACATCCTTTCGCTGTCTGTAGCAACATTGCAAGCGATGTCTATAACTACAACACAGAGACTCCTCACCAGCCGCCAGAGGATGATCAGCTTCGCAGCCAACTGGTTCAAGCACTTTCCCGTGTCCTGATGGCAGTTGAACTTTGGATACCGTACACTGCCTCTCCTTCGTGGTAGGTGCCTTTTTAGACCGCCTTTAGTCTTTTATCTGACATGAACAATAGGATAGCCTTGCAGCTGGCTATGACAAAGATCGCCATCGATCTGAACCTCTTAGAGGCTCTAGTCTCGCACGGACGGTCGATGAGCGTGCAGGAACTAGCCCAGGCAACGGAGGCCTAGGATGTGCTGTTTGGCCGTATCCTTAGTTATCTTGCTGCCTTTGTCCTTATTGCTGCAACGAGCGTCGACCACTTCGAGGCGACACCCATCGCGCAGGCGCTCACTGTGCCCGGGCTTGCATCGGGGACCAAACACCAGTTCAGCGCACCTCAATTCAATTCCTGCAATGCACAACTAACCTACGTCTAGCTTTGACATCCAGCTCCCCACGTGAGCGGCTCTATCGGCTTTTCTTGCAGTCTTTGACTGATCCATGACTCATGTGAGGTTCTGTTCAGAGTTCAGCGCGTGGATGGTGGCGCAGCGCAACGGCGAGCCGACCTGGCTGGATGTATTCCAGTGGAGCGGCTTGTCGTGAAAACGGCCCCCCGCCTTAGCGCCGCCACTATTAGTGGATGTTGGAGGCACCGTGGGGCACTAGTGTGTGGCACTCGTGGAACGAGTACCCCCAGCTGGTTGGGCGGGTCGTGGTCGAGGACCTCGCTCCAGTAATCGCCAGGCTCTGCCGCGCCCCCATGTCGAGCGCCTTGCCCATGACTTCTGGACGCCGCAACCGGTCAGCCGTCTTCACTGAAATGTACTACACGACTACCCCGGCGAGTAGTGTGTATCGCGGTGATGGCGTGCTTGGCGGTTCAGGAACGTGTGGAAACATCTCTTTAGCTCCGCGGATCAGTATCTGGCCGAGGTTCTACCATACGTGAGACCGTGAGGGCACAACGTGATGGTGATCAGACCGCCGGCCAGTCCTGCCGCCTAACACTAGTTAGATACTAGTAAATAGCACTAATGCATGCCCGCTGCGGCTGAGTATTGTTACAGGAGCTGAGGCCCCGAAAATCCTCCCGCGACAGATGGAAAGCTTAGCTTTTTATACAGATATGTACTCGCGAAAGTGCCTCAAAGATGTAAAAGTGGAACTCCGTTAGATAATCTTAGAGTGGCTTGTTTTATTGACACGAATCTAAATTTATATGAAGGAGCCTCGCATCTCATAACAGCCACCTTCAACCTCACACCATACTCAGTACGTTGCATTTTGTGACTTGCGTAATCTACTGTACAGGCAATCTATCTTAGTGCTTCTTTAGTGGTTGTTCTCCCCCCCCCCGGAAGGCGGCGCTAGGGGCAGTTAGGGCTGACAGGTTCCCAACTCCGCACTTCGACCCTCCCAACCGACTTAGTCGATCTGTCCCATGGTGATATTACCAGAGATCGCCCAATCGTTCCCTGTCCATCACTCACCCCTCACCTCGCTTCTATATCGCAATACACTAGTGCTGACCGCAGTGCCTCAGCAACCCCGGCAAAAGCTGAATCCCAGTGTTACATCCAAGAATTTGTGTAAATTATCGGACCACCAATGGCATCGGTCAATCGTATCTTGGAAACCATCCCCAGCTGCGACAGCGGACGAGAAGGGAAAGGAGGGATTGAAACGTTGTACAGACCGACCAAGGACAATGGCGCATTATAAAATGTGTTTAAAAAACAGCCATCGCCTCCACTAATTCTTCGGTTCAGACAGTTGACCCTGAGTAATTCCTTCATTTTCATACATAATGGCCGAGACTGTTGCCGACCTGACAGCCGCTGTCAACGCAGCCCTGTCCAAGCTCTCTCCCACCGATGATATTCCTGACCCAGCTCGTCTCCAGCTCCTCGAGGCATTGGACAAATTGCGTGGGGTCGTCGAGCCCCCTATCCAGTCCCTTCTGAACATTTGCTGGGCGGTAAGACAAGTCCTGCAGTGGCCTGGAAAGAAGTCTTGATCGAGGGAATCATTCGCTGACCCAACCCCCCGCGGGTTTGTCGCAGGCCCATCCCCTGGTTGCTATCCGAACTGCGATTGGGATGGGGGTGTTTGATGCATTTGCCGCTGCCGGCGGTGCTGATTTGACTGTCAATGAGTTGAACGAAAAGACCAAGGGCGACAAGGACCTGCTGGGTAAGAGGCCTTTCGCCTTCTAAATAGCTGGTAACAATCTGGAACTCGTATGACTGATCAATCGGCCTTTTCCGGCTTTACAGTCCGGATCATGCGGCTCCTAAGTGCCAATCGTCTGTTCACTGAAACCGGGGTGGACAAATACCAGCCTCAGCCCTTAGCGCTGGGCTTCGCGACTGGCGCCCCGCCCAGTGAGGTGATCAAAAACTTGTAGGGAATCCCTAGTCCTCCTTTGCCTTTGAGAGGGGATTTACTTTCCAGCAGGAGAAAGAGATAGCGGGTGTGGCTAACTGTTTTGATTACTTTTTCACTAGTCATATGATTTTGCGGGCCACAGCGTACACGCACGAATTCTTGGAAGCCAGAGGGTACCAGAGCCCAGATGACGCGTACGACACCCCCTTCCAGCGGGCGTACGGCACCAAGCTACACCATTTTGAGTGGCTGGCGCAGCACCCAGAGGAGCAGCATGCCTTCAACACGGTGATGGAGACTGGCAATCGGGCGGTGGAGGGCGAGCAGTGGTACGACTTCTACCCCTGGGAGGAGCGGCTGGCCAGTGAGGCAGACCGCGTGCTCCTGGTTGACATCGGCGGGGGCAAGGGTCACGACCTCGTGCGCTTCAAGGAGAAGAAGAACCCCGCTGGCCGCCTGATTTTGCAGGACCTCTCCGAGGTCATCCAGGATATCCAGGCCCCGCTCACCCAGGGCATCGAGGCCCAGGGCTACAGCATGTTCGATCCGCAGCCCGTCCGTGGCGCCAAGGCCTACTACATGCGCACCGTGCTGCACGACTGGCCCGACAAGCAGGCCCTGCAAGCCCTGCAGCGCATCCGAGAGGCGATGGCCGACGATTCGGTGCTGTTGATCAACGAGAATAGCGTGCCCGAGACCGGCGTTCCTCGGTTCAATGCCAGCGTCGACCTCATCATGATGACCACGTTCTCGTCTCTAGAGCGTACGGAAAAGCAATGGTTGAGTCTTTTGGAGCGTGCCCAATTCAAGGTCATCAAGGTATGGCGAGCGGATAACCAGGGGGTGGGATCTAATGCTTTGTTTGAGGCTATTCCTGTTTAGATAGGTAGTTCTACCGTTCAAGAAACTACGCGTACTCCTTTAGTGCTTTTTTCGGTCGTTACCACTTTAAAAGAAGAACTCGGATAAATCAGGTAACCCAATCACTTTTCAATAATTCGCTCATCTCTTGATCTCAACGCTCAGCTTGAATTCCTATTCTCTTCTTGTGTCCACACTGGTTCCTCAGCTGCTTTACCAAAAGGTTATCCATCGCAGGCTAGTATGTAGCTATTGATTCCCTGACCTTGATATACGCTCTCATTTTCCCGGTTTATTGTTCGCGTTTGGGCGCCGCTACCCGTTGCGCTCTTGGCTACGAATCTCTCCTCCTTATTCTAGAACAAAAGCAGAGATGCTGTGCCACTGGGCTCCGGAATGGGCTTGGGGAACTGATTCTCAGAGGGTACACTTCCAGTTACCATGATAAGTGGGACTAGTAAAGTTCACAGTGATGATCCTGGAGAATTATGTTGTGCGGAGTGCTAATTCCACAATTCCGTCATCTCCAAAATCTCTGGCTTTTGCAGTACAACAGTGCGACGAAACTTGCTCCTGTTGACTACATGTTGGCTGCACACAGAACACGGTGGAATAATCTCTTCAGTGTAATAACGGGCCAACAGCTTCCAGTGTTATCCCCCGCAACTTTGCCAGTCTATGTATGATCTTCAGGCCTAGGTGGAGTAGGCTTGTTTTTCCAGATATCTAGATGGCACAGAAAGATATTTGAGACTACGAGCAGCCAACTATATACACATAGAAAGTCCCATCAAGCATCCTGCTTGATGCACTGGAACTTCCATGACTCCACAGCAGCAGGATTGTCCCCAAATTGACACGTTTCTGAAGGCGTAAATTCCTGCTATTTCCCTAAATATCCTACCTAAGTATTTCAACCTTACAGGGAGCTGAAGCAAGAGACCCACCAGCACTCTGAGTATGGCCCCCTTACTCCATACTATGGAGGAGTGAAAGCACCAAGTCAATACCTCCAAGAAATTGGGAAAGATCTACAGATCCACTTTCTCTTTGCCGCTGCAGAACCTCCAGACTGTTTTCTGTCCGGGAGATCAACTAAAGTCTCTCCACAGATCGTCGACTCAGAGCATCCCAGTGGATCACGAGTGGATCTGTCGATCTTTCCCGATCTCTCTTTGACTACTAACATAATACTTCTAATAGGGGTAAGTATGACCCACACTACCGCACTCTATAGCATATGTATGGGTCTGCAGTTCAGCTGAGCGCAGATCCACAAGATTCCCGAGAACAAGGAGTTCCTAGCTTTGCTTTCTCGGTGGTACATAAATAAAGCTCATATTCCACCAACCTCTGATTCTCAACATCTTTCAACCCCCTTCACTCATTTGAACAATTAACCAATACCAATATGGTCAACTTCAAGCTACTTTATATCCACCCAGACATGACTACATAGTAAAGTTCTTACTAATTAAACATTTAACTCAGTCTAGCTCCCCACCTTTCTCCTCATTGCCAGCTCGGCTCTCACTTATGCGGATGACGTCTACCAACTTATAACCTTTGGAGATACAAACTGCGATATCAGAACCTCCGACAGTAACACTACCGCTTTTGCTCCTTGCGTTAATATCCCTACAGCACCGGCCCAAGCACTCTGGGGTCAGTACACGCCAGGCACGCTTGGGTGTTCTAGCATTGCTGGAATATCAGTCTTCATGTATACTCAGCCGAACTGTGAAGGCAAATGCCATTACCCAACAAGGTCCTGACGGATGTCTGCCTGTTGAGGCAGGTGGAGCTCCCTCGATCAATGTGACATCATAGAGAGCGGAGTGTATTACTCTTTGAGGCCAGTTGTTGGCAAAGGGATGATTAGAATCTTTTTTATGATGTTGACAAGTCTCTATGGACATCCATTGTCTAGTGCCAGCAATAGAGAATTTAACGTACCCCCATGCTATGGAATCAATGTACATTAGACTTTTAATCACTCCTTGGGATCCACTATGAAACTCTTATTTTATGGACCTGAACCGTTTCTAGTAAGTAGTTAGTGGAGACTACATGAATGCCATGACACTGTCGAAGCTCAGAGGGGGTAAGGATAGGCTTCCGCTGTGTTTGATGCTGATAGCCAGAGTGAAGGAAACGAAGATGATGACAATGGAGAAGCTACTGGTGACTCATAAGACTCCGATAGAAGTGCGTAAGGTGGATGCTCGTGCAGATTTATCCATCGGATATATATGCATGGCCGCCGGGGCTATAAGATCATCATGCACTAACCGATACGAGTGGGGCTGACTACTGGATCTAGCTGGGGAACTATCAGTTGTATTTACGGGAATCCACCTGAAGATCAATGCTCCGGCGCAGTATAAATGTGATATGTATTTCCTCTGTTTTCTCCACTTTGCATATAATCGGTCCGGGTCTGGATATTTATGTTTTAATCAACGCCCGTAGACCCTAGCCCGGTAGGTAGTCCAGGACATGTTTCCTAGGAACAAAAGAATGCCCCCAATCTTCACTCAATGTTGTCGCGCATCCACAGTGTCTTCATCACACTTCTACAAGGCAGGGAACTATGTCAATGCCAGACTAAAAACAGATATCCTGCTAGCTTGTAATGCACCGCACGCCAACACGTGAGAATGGAAGCCAGGGACCGCAAGAAAATTGACTGGCATCCGAATAGCTATACACAAACTACGAAAGGAGCAGAGACTGGCCACGGCCTCTGTGAACAGCCAAGCCGGGATACACGCAGTCAGCAATCCCTATGGCCTCTTATATCAGTCCGTACCGGACTTCTATAGGCTCGAAAGATGCCATCGTACTCCTCTGAGTTTTCCTTCGTATGTGATCAGCCGACTAACCACCCCTCATCTGCAGAATGCCATTGCGATGGCTGAAGCGTATCTGGCCGTTTGAGCCCTGGTGCCACTGAATGGCGCGTGACTGGAACCTTGAGGTTGAAGTGACAAATTACGACACGACTGAATTTCCCTAGTGTGAACTTGTTCAATCTGGGGAGATAGATTGGGTAGTGAATTCGAAGGTGAGGGTTTCTCTAGTGTGCACTTTCGGTTCCATAGGACCAGAGGCCATCTTCCACTACAGCCTACGTAACCCCTAGATCAATCAAAAGATCGCCAACAGCTTTTGGTAATACTATGATTTGAACAAATTAATAATGCTCATAACTCAAATATCTCTCGTATTTTTTTCCCGCGCGATTCTCGTTTACACGGTAGTGTGGTAGGCGAGCGGTGTGACGTTCTCAGATGTTGCTTGTTAGATATCGTTGCAGATCGGCTCCACCAAGGGCCTCTCTACGGAGGACTTGCGTTCAAACGGAGACATAGGACCAATCTTTATGTGTTCATGCTTTCATTTACATATGCGGCTTCTTGTCATCCAGACCTTTCTTGAGTGTCTCCTGCCGAACTGCATCCCCACGAGCCTATAGCACATAGCCACGAACAGCGACATATGATGTATCATATCAGTGCCCACTAACGTGCATGTCAAGACTCCCTTGTTTAAGTTATAGCCTAAGGCATACCTCGTGACCGCTTGAATCTGTATATGAAACTTCCATGATTTGTCAAGATATGCAGACTGCTGAGCCGATGCAGCTATCGGTCCACGTCATTAAGTCTATGCCCTTCAGGCTCATAGCCCAGGTTTGCGACGAAGAATAGAAGCCTTCTGGCACTTTTATTTTATGATTTTCACTTATAAACCACAAGACCGCCATACCACTCTTTATCATCTCTCTGCTTATTTTTTCTTTCTGTGCGAAGAACTATCTGAATTAGGAATCACTCGCCCTTTCATCACTTCAAAACCTCCACCATGGCCGGGTCCCAGACTATCGAAACTGATGTTCTTAGTGAGTGTCTTTAAATATCTCAGTCGAATACAAGACCCTGACATTGACCGTTGCTAAGTCGTGGGCTCTGGCCCTATTGGAGCGACATACGCCAGAAAGCTTGTCGAAAGTGGCCTGGAGGTCAAAATGGTGGAAGCGGGAGCTCAGTAAGAGAGGACTCGTTAAACCAAAACTACAAGTGAGCAATCTGCTTATAGTTCCCCAAGGAATGGTACCAAACCAGGAGACCACAGGAAGAACACAAGGGCATCCCAAAAGGACACAGACTCGTCTGGCATTCAGGGAGGCTTTCCTCTGACTTCAGTGCCAACGAACAGCCCTTTTGGCAATGATTCGGCCCCATTTTCTTTCCCATCGTAAGTAGTAGGCAGGGTAGCTTTAGCTGCGTTAAGAATGCCAATTACTGACGAATAACAGGAAAACTCAAATGATCAATGGACCAGATGCAGGCCCCAAGGTCTCGGAGAATGCGGCGTCGCGTAATGTTGGCGGGTCGTCGACTCGGTCAGTCAAGATAATCACACCTTTTGTACAGAGGGGCTCTCACGTACAACCCCCTGTACTCTCTGCGAGTCCTTGCTGACCAAATGGTGGTGTTCATAGTTGGGCCTGCGCCACTGCTCGACCAAATATAGAAGCGCGGTCAGATATGTATACCCCAGATGAGTGGAATGAACTCCTCAAAGAGGCCGAAGGATATATCGGGACCAGTTTGCCTGGTCCTAGTTACGTTCTCAAGGATTCTATTCGGCAGCATTTATTACTCGACCATCTATCAGGTGTACTACCAGATCGCGACCCCCAAGCACTCCCTATCGCTGCTAAAATTGACCCCAAGGACTCGAAACTGCTTTTATGGTCTTCAGCTTACACGGTGCTGGAGCGGATACTTGAAGATAAAGAGCTCAATAAAAGGTTCGAGCTGCTCCCCGAGCACCTGTGCACGAAATTAGAAATCGATAGCGCAGACAAGCGCATCCAATATGCCACTGTGAAGGACCTTGTGAACAACAAGACCATTCATGTGAAGGCTAAGGCTTTTGTCATCTGTGGTGGCTCTGTTCAAACGCCGCAGTTGCTCTACGCCTCCGGCTTCAGGCCGGAACAAGCGCCTGGTAAACAGCTACTTCCCGCATTGGTAAGATATCTGAACGAGCAATCTATATCTTCAATGTTAATATTGCCAAGGGTCATTTCTTGACAGCAAACCCAAGGACTTTCTGTCAGGTCGTCCTAAGGAAGGACCTGATCAACAAAGTGGAGCAGAATGAAGCCTGGAAGGAAAAGGTCAAAGCACACAAAGAGAACACGGGAGACCCTTTACCAATTCCATTCCATGATTTCGATCCACAGATTACTCTAAAAGTCGACAAAACCAAGAGTTGGCATGTCCAGATCCACGGAGACGATATCTCGTCCAGCTCAGCTCCAACAGGCGTTGACAAACGTGTAACTGTTGACCTTCGCTGCTTCGGTCCGATGGAGCCTCAGAAAGACAATCGTGTTACATTCCAGGAAGATTTGACAGATATGTACGGTATGCCATACCCTATCTTTCACCAATTGGAGACTTCGGAGAACGACAGAAGTATTTCACATCAGATGATGGAGGACATGATAGAAGTGGCGGGCAAGCTTGGAGCATATCTACCAAGTGCTGAACCACGATTCCTTCCGCCTGAGCCGGCTCTCTACGCCTGCGGAACTACTCGAGCAGGGAAATCCACCGAGAGCACTAAAACGGGAGAAGTACCTGAGGATTCGTGCTGTGACGAGTCCTGCAAAGTCTGGGGATTGGACAACCTTTACCTTGGGGGTCCAAATGTCATCCCTGGAGCGACCCCTGCCAATCCGATATTGACCGCCATGTGCTTTGCAATCAAAAGCGCAAATGCTATCATCGAAAGTCTTAGACATTCTTGACCTATGGAGTCGGTTAGACTTCAATACCGACAGCCCTTGGTGCGGTACGGTCGGCTGCAGGTTGTCGGAGGAAGTCGGGCTATGCATATACATCTCTCCAGTATATCATGAATCATCCATCTGAAAGCATTGTGGGTAAAATCCCTATTTGTGTATGTAATAGCGCCTTCATTATCGGCGGTCATTCCGCTTTCTATTTACATGCGAAATAAGACCATGAAGTATGAAGGTTTGCACAGGATAGAATACTCAGGATCGATGTGATTGTAGAGAAATACAATGGAACAAATGATCCGAATTACCTCCTGATGAATTCTGCAAGTGCGGGTCCACCAATGCTCCTAGAGAAATTGAGAGGCTGAAGCAGAAATGAGCATTCAAGAATAAGCCACTGTATTCATATTCCCCAGAGCCTATCAAAAAGCCTATATCGCAGTACGCAGGGTCCTCCACGACCGCCTTGAATGTGGCTTAGAAAGCTAAAATATATGAGAAGCGGAATAAAGACCGTTGCCCACATTAATAAAAATGCCTTAGTATGAATAGTAAATCTCCTGCCACGGCAGATTAAAAACTAGGCGTTGGCGGTTACTATAGCAAGCCGGATCAGCAACAGCGAGGAGAATCCGTCATCTAAACCACCTCGCCTGTTTAGATACCTATCTTTGTTGCCAAGTGACAAGTTATATCGTCACGGGATGAAGGATGACAAGCCGTCGACAGGTGAGTCCACCAAACTCGAGCTTGCCCATCCGTACAGCCTAACCGCAGGCTCCTGCAGTAAGCCGCCAATGCCTACTCTGACTGGTCAGATCGTGTGGAGATGTAAGCCCTAAGTCACCTAGCTAAAGTCTACTTCTAGCTATCTCGCAAGATATATACAACTGATCGCTTCTCCTCTCTTCCCCCATCCTCTCTACCTATTTTCCTCTCAACATCACGCACACAATATCTAGTCATGGAACAGCTACCCTCCGCCGGGAACACCACCAACGGAAATATAGGAAATTGTGTAAGCTCCATTCAACGTATACCAATACTGCAACCTAACCAAAGCAGTGTCTAGCCCTAGCCTCTGTCCTGGGCAGCAAAGTCTCCTTCCCAAACACGCAGCCCTACAACGACTCCATCAGCACCTATTTCTCCCAACAAAACTGCAACCTGCACCCACTTTGCATTGTGTCCCCAACAACAGCAGAGGATGTCGCCACCGCCATCAACACAATAACCTCCACCCTCGAAACCACCAACTTCGCCATCCGCTCCGGCGGCCACGCTCCCTTCACCGGCGCGTCTAACATCGCAAACGGAATCACCCTCGACCTCCGCGGCCTGGACAGCATAACCGTGAGCTCCGACCGCACGACCGCCTCCATCGGTGTCGGCGCAACCTGGGGCGAAGTCTACTCCCACCTCGACCCATTAGGCCTCTCCGTCGCAGGCGGACGCGCAGCACAGGTGGGGGTGGGTGGCCTCACGACCGGCGGTGGGATCTCGTATTTCTCCCCGCGATACGGCTGGACCTGCGACACCGTGACTAACTTCGAAGTTGTCCTCGCCAACGGCACGATCGTCAATGCCAACGAGCACGAGAACCCGGACCTGCTGATTGCGCTGCGTGGCGGATCGAGTAATTTCGGGGTTGTCACGCGCATAGACCTGAAGGCGTTCGAACAGGGCCCGATCTGGGGAGGAAGCGTTTACAATTCTATCGATACCTATCAGCAGAATCTCGAGGCGTTTGCGGATGTGAACGCAGCGGAGGGGTACGATGAGTTTGCGTCGCTGATCACCAGCTTCGGGTATTCGGCACAGGGCAAGGCTATAGTGAATAGTATTGTGTATACGAAGGCGGAGGAGAATCCGGCGGTTTTTCGTCGGTTCATGGAAATCCCCAAGCTGTTTGGTACGGTCAGGATTGCGGGTATGCATGAGATTGTGACGGAGCAGGGGTCGTTCTCGAAGGTTGGGAAGCGGTGAGTATGGGGATGCTTCTTGCGTGGCAGGTTTGCGCTGACGATGTTTCAAGGCAGATGACTGTGGTTACCACTCATGGTTCGACTCTGCCCATGTTGGAGGCGGTTTATCAGCGTTGGGATGCTAGTCTTGCCGATGTTGATGCTATTCCTGGTATGGTGTGGGCGATTTCTCTGGAGCCTTTGCCGCAGGCTATCTATGCCCGCAATGCGTCTAAGAATGCACTGGGTCTGGATGATGTGTCTGGTCCGCTGGTGGTGACGCTGCTCAGCGCAACTTGGGACAATGAGTCGGACGATGAGAAAGTGGAGAAAGCTGCTCGTGAGCTTTTCGATAACATCGATAATGACGCGCGCAAGTTGGGTCTCTACGAGCCTTTCGTATACCTCAACTATGCGGCACAATGGCAGGATCCAATCTCCAGCTATAAGAGCAAGAACGTTGAGCTTCTAAAACGCGTGAGTGAGGAAGTCGATCCGAGAAGGATGTTTCAGACGATTGTACCTGGAGGATTCAAACTACCGAAGCATTGAGATATCAGTTAGAGCCTAAGTATGAAATAGGAGCTTGTATGTAGATCAATCTGCATCCATAACAACTGGAATATATGTGCTCTTCTCTCCATGTGATTGAATCCAGCGGGCGACCTGTTCCTTCAGCAACAGCGAGCTGAGATCTTCAAGCATATCAATACACTCCTACCAGTTTCGCCCACAGTAAACCACCATCAGAAGGACTATTGCCCTATTCCTGTTCTGAAATGGATTTAAATTCCTCAGTATGGTATCTGGCTAACGTCTCTACTTAACAGACCTCTGCCAAACTGAGTATTGAGCACGGTACCTCATAGGTAAAATTAGGCTACCCAGCCAGAAATTCACTAAGCGCGGATCTGTCCCGCAGGTGACAGAACAATGTGGAATAAACCATGGTGAGTTCCACAATATGTGATAAAGAGTGCGAGCTGAATGGCTAGTTGACTCCGCCAGCACCCATCCATTCATTCATACGTCATGTGATAAGGGAGACCAGTTAGTGATAAGGGGAATATAAATATTACAGTCTAGGCGTCTTGCAACTTTCTTCCATCGACATATAAGCACACTATCCAAACGTGATCTGGTATTTCTCTTCACACGAGCAATTTGTTCTACTTACCACAGCTCCTCAATCAACTCCAACTGAAGTAATCAAGTGACTCTAATGGCGGTCCCACTCTACATCCCACCTTGCATTCACAATCCCACCAGCAAACATCACCTTCCACCGCATGATCAGCCACTGAGAATCCAAATTGAAGGACCCCTGGTCGCCATCCAGAGGATTCTGCCGGATATCCCGTGGCACCTAAGTCTTCTCAACCGAACATTCCCACAACCAGCAGGCCCAGAGCTAGCCCGGTTGACGTACCAACAGATATACGAACGGGATACATGTCTCGAAGTTGCGGGCGATCTGATGATGAGGGATGAGTATTTGGGATGGGTGCCAGAGAAGTACCCGGATCGGCAAGGTCTGGCTGAATCTTACGCAGTAATCTCTTATCAAGATCTCCATAGCTAACAAATCACTTCCATTAACCTGGGTAAGCGTGATTGACTACTATGGGGTCACGTTTGATCATCTTGTCCCCCTTGATGAGCCCAACCCCGAGGTGCTACAGATTAACATCATTGAGATTGAGGATGATAACGGTGCAGATGCAAGTACGGGCCTTTTGTTCGCTGTCGGCCTGGTTGAGTATATTCGGAAGAAGGTCCTGGCCGTGCCGCGATGTTGCCAGGTGAGAAAGGGGACAACGGATCGCTGGCGGGTGAATGCTTGGTGGAACAGAGGGTTCACGGGGGAGAGCATTTGAAGACAATGGAAGAGTTGGAGAAGCGTTGACTAGAAATTAAATCGAGGCTGCAGTATACTATAGGAACTGAACAGATTCTCTTGCGGTTTAACCATGCGTGCAAAGTTTTTGAGCAGATGATCCTGCCATCACCTTCACATCATCCACACGAGCTTTCGTAGCTAGGCCCCTGCGAGATACCTCTTCCTACATACTGACCACCCATTCCTAGACCAACAGCCAAACCCCAGAACTCCGAATCAAGCACACCGCACCCTGACCCCAAATATTCGCACCGTAGGCGGCCGTGCCATCTCCAGATCCGTATCCAACACCGACACCTACCCCGCCGCATTATTGGAGCACGTCTCGTCCGGTGCCGCGATCTTCGACTGGCTTGACGACTTGGCATAGATGTTGTGGGTTTCACGTTAGGCTGTGACGTGAGAACTTGTATTGAACTAAATGCGCAGCGTCACGTAGATGTTGTGGTTCTATTGGGCGAGTGTGTATGTGTGTGAGTACCGAGCCGATTCTTTGTAGAGCAGCTGGCTACTAGGGTTGTGGGGGATCTTTTTTGTTTTGATTTACTCGCTTTGCAGGCTTTTGACGTTGGATTTGCTCGTCCAGTGTTGTTTTATTTGGGCTTGGTCTTGTGTCAAAGGTGAGGGGGATTAGAAGTGAACGAGTTTGTCAGTCTGGGCCAAAACTGGGATTGTTGCACAGGATTTATTTTGGAGCCTAGGATGTGTCACATTGGTGAGACGTGCCACGGGGTAAGCCTTACCCTAATAATCAATTAAGGGTTTCTAAGGGCGTGGTGCAGGAAAGCATAATTCTTGGTTAACTATCTAGCCTATCTCCTTTCTATCCCAGTGTAGACTGGCTCTAAGCCCACATTTCACCAGCGTTGGGCCGATTCTTTTGGAAACCCTTGCTACATGTTGCATCACATGTGCAACTTCTCGTGGATGAATCACACATGGCTCTTCCCAGTCAACTATAGTTTGCGTGGTTACAAATCTCATTCGATTCTTCTTTCCTTCAGTAGTAGCACGATTGGCAACATGAACAAAATAGACACCGTGCCAAGTACTATACCTGTCAGCTCTTGCTATCTCCGGTTATGTCTAAGCTTAGACTGAACTTACATGGTACAAACTGAAACCCATACAGATAGCTCGACCGGACGACACTTTGGACTCCATCCGGTAAGCTCTCGAAGAATCTCAGATCATTGAGTATCTGACCAATAAGCTGGAAAGGGCATTTAGCTCTACCTCTCAGTCTCCCTTCATCAAACGTACGTGTCTCTCTTTAAACCCCTCCAGACGTTCTGTAAGGCTATTGGCAAAGCGCCGTTGAACAACAGCGACCGAAGCCGCCGGACCGATAATGAACCCCAACTGTTGAGGGAGGTAATAGATCCCGATCGAAGTCGCCAGCCGCTCCTTAGGCGCAGTCAACGACATCCCGATGAATTGCGTGGAGAAGAGTATGCCATTTGAAACGCCCGACGGGAAGAGATAGACTAGTTCCCAGGTGTAGCAGCCATCGCGGTAGCGGATGTAAATTAGAATAGATAGCAAGGCAGCTGATCCCACTGCTATTACACTCATTGTCTTATATCGCTTGGCCCTTCCACTTAATCAGCATCGTGCACCAGATATCTTGGTCTATAGACTCACCGTTTGATGATGGCGCCTGCGATCAAGCCGCCGACTGAGACACCCACTGCGGTGACGACGTAGGTGAAGGATGCGAGGATATCAGTCGCTTTTTCGACTCGGATAAAGTATGGCACCATGTTACTGCTAAGCTGTGTTCGAGTGACATGTCAGCAGTGAAATAAGGTTGTCTGCACATCGAACCTACCGCCGAGCGGCCTGTTAGTAACATCAATTGTCCCACGAAGTACCCTCCCAAAGAACCTTTCACTAAGGTCAATGGTATCAAAGGATTTCTGGCCCAGTATGCTTCCGTCAAGAGGAAGACTGCGACGGCGACTGCAAACGCAGACGCTAATAAGGGCAGCATTGGCTGATCATCTGTCGTGTTCGAGGTTTGGATCAAAAGAAGTAGCATGACAATCGCCGTGGCAATGCTGATAATGCCGCCATAATCGATGTGAGATGCTGGGAATGGAGGAATATCCCGGTAGTGGTTTGTGTTACTTTGGTTCAACGACGAGGGAAGACCGTGGTATGCCACCATCATACAAACAATCATGAGAGGGAGTTGGCCTAGAAAGGACCTGGACCTAGTCAGCATTATAACATTACACTTGAGCGGCTTCACAAGGACTAACAATCTCCATCCCAGTGTCGTGATCAGAAAGCCCCCAACCGGGGCGCCCAGGCTGCGACCAGCAATATTAACCACGCTGGCATATCCTCGGAACAGTGCCACCTCGTTGGGGGGCATCAGATCTAGCAGGTGTTAGTTGTGATTCTGTGGGTCGGAGATGAAGATACCGGTTATGATAATGGAAACTAGGGCAACCATGCCACCTCCACTAATACCAGCCAGTACTCTGGCCAGAATGAGCTGGATCAAGGAGCCACTGGCGCCACTGCATTGTATTTTAAGTCAGCGCGGTAAATGTCTGATAGAATCTAGATAACTTGCCATGCCATACATCCCAACGCAAACAGAAAATACGCCCAGAGGAGGACATTCTTCCGTCCGTACGTGTCACTGAGTGTACCATACTAGCAGAGCTGCGTAAGTATCATAGAGTGGATAGTTTACGAATGACTTACCACCGGTAATGAGACGCAATAGCCAAAATTATACGCAACCAGGAGCCACGACCCTTCCGATAGACGGTTGAATTGCGAAGCAATGGAGCTCCATGTTGAGATGACAAGTGACTCATCGGCGGACGCAAGGAACACGCCTAAAATGGTCAGAATACGATGTTATCGTCTCATTTGCAGCACACTCACCAATAAAAGAACCATAGATGACGAATTTATTGGCGCGTTCAGACTTTCGTCTTAGTTCAAGGTCGGACTCAGGACTTCCTGGAATCGTAGTTGATTGCAAAAAAGGCGATTCTTCGTCGGCTGTCATTTTGCTCGATTTTCTGAGGGTCAATGAACATCCGATTAACACTCGAGTATTTATAGACGCAGATTGGGAGCACTATTGACATAAGTAGAGAGTGCCATTGTCTCATTCATCGAGTAAAATCGATACCTCTGAGTCATTGTCATTTGCATTAAATCAACAATGCAGGGAGAGACAAAGATAGTCCATGGATCAGCGGAATAAAGTGATGAGCGCGACTTGGCTGCAGACGGCGTTATTAGGGCTTATTGCCCCAGCCACCAATTAGAACCCTGTGTTGGCTACTCTCTTTCTACTATGAGATAGGGGTATAGAGAGCACAACACAAACAGGGTTCATACCTCCAGAACTTGATATCAGTGATTTTCTCTCCTTTTCCTTCTTATTATAAGTTACAGATCGATCTCTTTTCTATATGTAGTCGCGTACTTTAGTCTTTGAGCTTAAGACAGATAAAATAGTCTGTTTTATGGCAAAGCATGGAGATAGGAGAAATGCCTGATGTTATACGTCCAACTCTTATTTTCTTGGCTTTATAGCAGATAAAATCAGAGTAGCTGGCTAGGAAACTTACGATGACGTGCAAATATATGCTTTAGCGAAGTGACTCAAGCTTTACAACAACCTCTTACGAACGAGAGCAGCGAAGGTCCATAATAATAAAAGTTGAAGAAAGTACAGAAGAAAACTATTGAATCCGCTTAATACAAATAATGCAAGTATGTACTTTCATGCTTAGTTTGCCCCTTCATTAGGGCGGAATACAACCTTCTCACCAGAGACACCCTCCTTATTCTTCGCAAGAGCCTGTTCCACGGCATTCAGTCCCCCTTGAACCAGATGCACTCGGTTGGGGACAAAAAGCTTCTTAGCGATATAGCCATCTTCACCACCGAGATGTTTCGCCAAAGGTTCACTAAGATAACGCAACGCTGGGTTGCTACCCAATCCCAAGACCTGCTTAACTGCAACCTTTGGCTCCTTGGACTGGCCAAGGGCAATAGCATCAGAGTCGGCACCCTGCACCGTCACGATCTTATCGGCGCCTTCTGTAGCTGGACAATCTCAACACCCAATGCCTGCGTCGCTTTCACCGAGATAGCATCGAACACGAATTCCAAAGGCAATCCGCCGATGGCCGCCTTGAAATCCTCGGGCCTCGAATGGACCCGGTCCAGCACCACATGTGCGCCTAACTTCTTGAGGCACTCGTGGTTTTGCGGGCTGGCGTTGGTCACGATCCTTTCAAAGCCCGACAGCCTGGCGAGTTGAATGGCATATTGGCCCACGGACGAGGCGCCTCCGATGATGACTATGGCTTTTCCCTTTCCGACCTGTGGGCCATTCGCGTCCCACGGTGGGGTCAACCCGTGGCCCGACTGGTCGTAGAATGCCGTGACAACCGCCACGGTCGCGAGACTGATGCCCGCCGCTTGGTCGTCGCTGATGCTGCTGGGCGTTTTGGAGACCAGGCTGGCCGGCATCTTGCAGTATTGTTGGAAGGTCGACGAGTCATATCTGCCAATGATCCCCTGGAAGAATACCCGATCGCCAACGGCGAAATTGGAAACATCGGCTCCGACGGCAACAATCTCTCCCGCGGCATCGGATCCTAACACGGCTGGGTACTCTTTGATAAAGACATTGTAGTCACGGATCTTCCAGTCGACCGGGTTGATGGCTGTGGCGGTGATTTTGATCGCTACTTCGCCCGATTCCAGTGGTTGCAATGAGCGGTTGGAAATGACATGTTGGGCGTGTGGCTCGTTGACCGTAGCCGCGAGGAAAGTGTCGGGGACGGGCATCTTGTACGGTGTTATCAGGACAATATGCCGTGCTAGCGATGCTAATAAGAGATATAACAGTCAACCGTCAGAAACACGAATGTAGCGATTAATATATCACCGAGAAGGAAAATGTCACGTCGTTGAAAACATCGTCATTGTCGCTGGCGCTGATGAATCGCTGACTAATATCACTAGTATCACTAATCCAATAAAATCCCTAATTTTCTATCACTAATCGTGTTCACTCATCTTTATTACGTCTTCCATTTGCGCGTGGGTTTAACCTTTTTCCCGCCATCTTCATCACATCCAGATGCATCTGGATACATCTATGGACCACGGTTCAGGGATCGTTCCCAGGGCCAATGGTAGCTAACGTAAAATATCCCTGACAATACTACTGGACTATCATGGTTAGGCTCCGTTCACTTTACAGACGTATTCGCGATATATGAATTGTTATCGAAGCCACTGTTTAATAGTTTGAGGTATTGTGGGACGCAAGGGATGTATGGTTTTAACATGGATAAAAGCAGTGTTTTGGGAAGTTTCTCGACCGGTCGACATCTCCATTACACCTACAAGTTCATAAGTAGCTAGTAAGGATGCAGGATAGTAGAGCTTGGACTAACACAAAACACATACAAGAACACGGAGACGAACTAGCAGCTTATCTACTCCACAATAAAGGACAATAATGGCAATAAGCTAACAAACATGCTTTCAACCTTCCCTAATCACATCCCCTACAATAAATATTGGTTTCTCTGAACTTACCTCGTCAAGCCAAAGTCCTCATTGCCCCCTCGCCACTATCATACCTCGTCTCATATCCCGCCATCTCCCCCTCCTGCGCCTGTTCCTTCGCACGAACCTTCTGCATGGACCGCGCACTGTGAATCATAACATGAGCCGACCTGACATCCCGTAGCAGCTCCAGCGGATTCAAATAGACAGTCCAGGCATACAATCCCCAGGGCCCACCGTGGTAGCGTTTCCGGGGGCCACTCAACAAGGTCTCCGCGTGGCCATCAGACTCGATGGCCTGATATTCTTGAGGTTGGAGGGCGCGCACCGAGGTCGAGATTTCGTAGGGTTTTGTGCGGTAGGCATAGAGGACAAGGAAAGAGAGCGGCACCATCTGTGCGCAGATTACCATTGTCGGGAGGCCCATCATCACGTCGATGTAGGTCATCGAGGCGGTGGGCTTGAGGACTTTTGTTCCTGTAAGGATGAGAAAAAGGATCTGAGTTGCTGTTAGATATCTTTTTTCTCCAGGGTCTCTTGTCTTGGGGTAAATGTCTGGCCTACCTTCTCCAGGAGAACTAGTCCGACAGTCAGCTTGAATGCCATCAGCTTGAGGAGTGGCCTGTGCTCAGTCATGTATCCCTTCATGTTCATATAGAATTGGAGGATGGCGTTGATGGCTATGGATGTCGATAGTGAGGTGATCACTTGCAGCTAATCATTTTTTATTAGCTACAATTCGAGGATACAACGCAATTATGGCAAGATAGTACATACCCAAACACGAGCGAAATGAGGCGCTGTACTATCGAGGCAGTAAACGTGTAGTGACTGGGTCACCACTTGAGAGACAGCGGCAATCCAGGTGATGACTGGGTATTGCAGCACGGAGTACCAAGTCAACTTTACAGGTCAGTATTCCTTCAGTCCTTTTTTCAGTTGCCGAAAGACCCACACTCAAGAACGCAAGACCATTCCTTTTCTTCTTCGGCTGCCACTGTCTTTTCGTCTCCAGTGAAGAAAAGAACTCCACTTTACTCTTATCATCGGGAGCCATGAAGTCGCAGAGTAGCATGAGGAAGGCATATAGAGCGACACCCTGGAGCACCTCGGTGAAACCTTGGAGGTAGATGTAGGAATTTGGAAAGCAGATTGAGATGAAGGACAGGACTTGGTAGGAGGGGATGAGGTTGCAAATGCGCATTATTCTGTCGGCAAATTATATTAGCATCGCAGAGGCCTTTCCACGTGGTCGAGGTTCTTTACTTGACTTGTTCGTTCGGATTGCTCATGCGCATCGCATGTCGTCCCATCAAGCCCAAGATTAAGACTAATACGATCGCAGTGCAGCAACCAGATACGATCATGTTGAATTGGTAGAATGTGAGCTTTCCCACGAAGGGGCCACCGCCGCCTGTTGACTTGTCCGTAAGTCCGTTATTTATCGGAGAGCATGTAGCTATCACTCACTTTGTTCAAGATGGTCAGGTATAGCACAGCCAAAGCTGCCTGCTCTTGGACTGAGAAGACCCATGTTGTATAGTAATCAAAAGCTGAACTGACGACGCTGAATAAACAATTTTTTTAGATGAAATGGAATATAGCAAATGACCGCAGTGCCGACCTATCTTATATCTACCGCCATAATTCAAATCCTCACCCAAATTTTGACATTCTGCAATATGAAAGTAGGTAGCCTTGTGAATTCCCTTGTCAGGTTGGGGCCAAAGCCCAGCTCAGCCCTAACAGCCTCACATTGCTTAACTTCCAACACCGCTGGATAGGAAGCCTGGCGAGATCGTCGCGATGACTCCGCCACGCGCATTTGGGAGCGCAAATAAGCCTTTGATCGGCGTTGTGCAGACTAATTACCCTTCGTGGAGTCCACACGCCAAGCGATTGGTAGAGACGATCGGTGGAGCCAGTATGCTTAATTTGCGCGAAATTGCGCTGTCTGTCCAGGAGTAGAAAAATAATTGCGCGGTGTATAATTTGCGCGGTCTATACACTGTAACTTGCGCTTAGTTTAGAGAGTGAAATTATTCAATTAATCGTGAATTTAAAAATAGATTTATTTGCTCGTAAAGTTAAGTATCGAAAAATTATATACACACCGGAGGTAGACACGCCCATACTACCCTAATAATCTGCACATCTATGGAATGATACACTATGATGACCTTCAGGATGAAGTAATTGTATTATCATACAAAATATTCTATAAAGTCGCAACTCATCAATCGTAATTTGAGAAGACAGAGCTCTATCCCTAACTCTATTGAATATACGAAACCCAACCTGCCATGCTAGTATTTACTGCGTTCCTCGGGGTTTATTGTGTAAACGATAGCAGACTGTCATCGAGCCCAGTAGTCGTGCCCGGGAAATCAACAGTGTTAGGAAAACCAGTTGTCGTATTCGGAAACTCGGTTGTAGATAGCGGTAGACTCCAGTCAAACATATTCTGCGGTTGAGGAATACGGTCCATTGTATCAGGATACGGCCACAGGTTCCATGCCTCGAAGGAACTGAACTGCATGGTTGGCATGGCAGGGGGCTCGGTCGTAGTTGCGGGTAGATTTACCACACCCATGGCGTCGTCCCAGTCCTTGACTAGAGAAGCCTGCAGCTTCAAACTTTTCATCAAATCGCACAGCCCGTAGACCATCTTACTGCTTGCGGCATACACACAGCCACTACTAAAGGCAGCCTCTGGCGAGTTTCCTTGGGCCACCATGGCTGCTAGCTGATGGGCACATTGTGTGAAAAGGTCGAGTTGTTTGTCAAAGCTGGAATGCAGTCTTCCTGAAGCCTTGAATCGAATCAGGTTATTTTCGACGATATTCTTGCATTGGTTCACAATCTCCATTACTATTGGACGGACTGGCGCAATGTAGTTGTTGCCACCCAGCTTTATTGTCGTGCACTCCATAAATTTGGCCAGAATCCCTTGCAGCTTGTCTGGATACCGTCCCCCAAAATGGCGCAGGAAATTGAAGAAATGCGAGGCCCTTTCAGAGTCAGGGGTTGTCATCAAGGAGTTAATGACGGTAGTACCCATCTGGGTAGCTTCCTCCCGGAGAATTTCCGTGTTATTCTGCGGTTGATCCTTCTGTGCCCTTGCTTGAAGGACTGATGTAAAGAATAACCCGAGGCCAAGCATCCTGGCAATCACTCCATGGAAACGCAGCTCTAGCAGTGAGCACATGGCCATGAGCTCATTCTGCTTTCCAGCTCCAGCTGCCTCTGACAACAACTCATACGCAGAGTTGATTTCCGCGAAGCATTTCTTTTCGCCCTCTTCAACAACGATAAATAGCCGATTGGGATTCATCCAGCATTGCCTCGAGTTTGCCATCGCCTCGATCTGCATATAGGTTGCTGTGGTCCATTTGATATGGAAGATCATGATTGGTGAACAGGGTCTTGTTTGCAATAGCACCTGATAGGAGTCGATATGCGGCTGCATCCGTTGGAGGACCTGCCGGTAGGCATGCAGGGTCATTGTCAGAAAGTCCCCAAGAAGGAATTCCTCGGCAATCAGCTGAAGTCCCTGAATAGACAGGATAAGCTCACGCTCCATCTCGACACTGTCAATGGTCATTGTCTCCATGAATGGCATGATCCCTGGCTCGGGTAATAATCTTAGCCGCTCTGCGATCCGGTATGCAAGGGTAATATACAGCTCGGCTTTAACGGATTGAGGTGCCACCCTTTTGGATGTGGCTAAAGCCGTTGGCTTGAATGTCGATAAAAACCGACAAAGAATAATGGAGTCGATATGCGTGGGAGGACTGAAGATGAACTCCTGGCCGTGGGACGAGACAGCCTGCTGTAGACTTTCTTTGAGAGACGCATTCCGACGGCGAACCTCCTCTGAGCCTTCACAAGCAGTCAGACAGAACACTGCGAAGAGCAGTTTGGTGGCGACATTATTGGTCTTGGGGTCGGTTGACAACAAGCGCTCTCTCAAATGGACCAGGCTAGGCATCCCCAGAACAAAGAGACGCTGCCATACTAATCTACCAACGGAGTTAGCCAGCTGACAAGATCAGGCGATTTCTGAGCAGATTCTACAAATTGTCAAGGGTGATAGCGAGATCATGGCTCACTATATCTGTCAGAGGAGTGCTCCACGTTGACGTCAACTGAATGTCTGCGCCAAAAGAAGCGTCCTTGGCCAATACCCCCGCGATGAAAGTGCTAGTGTTGGCCATAGAATGGTAAAGATCATCGTCAACGGATGAGGTATTGGTGGCATCTCGCGATCTTTGCAGCATGAGGTTGTCGTCTATCGCGCCCGAGAAGAGATACTGCCGGATCGAGTCCGAGAGGCTAGATGCCTTCTCCTCATGCGGGGAATTGGGCGGGTCCGACGGAGGCGATTTGCTAGTAATATTTGCGCGTTTTCCGCATTTTGCTGGCGGACGTCCTAGAAAGTTGCGCTCGATAATGCATTCTAGATCGAGAGTGCGACATCGTTCACAGCTTGTCGCTTCGGGCTGTGGAGTCCCCAGTGGACCCAAGTCCGCGGGCGAAGGCAGCACGCATTTAATTTTGCGCGCTCTGCAGCCGCGACAGATTAAACGAGCATATCTGCCTCTCGGGCCTCGTTCGGTCTTTTGCTCTTGCATTTATCAATATCGTGTCTCGCAGAAGATGTATAGGGTAGAAAGGATTGGAGATCGTGGAGGGGCTACCGGTTGACGTTCTGAAAAGCGCCCCTTGTCTGACTGATCTGACTGATCTGCACCAGCTGGGCAAACTCTGGTTATTGGTGCTAGGGACGCTTCCGACGCGGCTAATCATATCAAACTTTCGGGCGTATTGTGGGCCCTGACTCTATTCTAAGTATAGATAGACCAGCCTTGTCTGCAACGCTGATTGATAGTGGCCAAGGGAAGCTGCTGAGTGTACATAAGCACCCAGTTGGTTCGAATTCCGAAAGGACGAACCGGTCACACTAATCTCTAGATTTACTAAGTTCTTTAAGCCTTGTGAGATACCTGTGAGGAGAAATATTACACTATAGTGACCCCCTGTTAGGTCACCTCCGCGAAAAGTAGGCGCCATGGACGTGAGGATAGGGACCAAGCACCCTAGATATCCAAGTCTTAAATTAGATCTAAGACTTTACTACCATTCTTAATCAAGTTTATTATCCATACCGAGCCTAATACACCGCGAGTTCAAGGCAGGGCCTGGATCTCGGCTTTCCAACGTCCGATTACTTCCTAGGCGTAAGCCCCATAGTATCACAGGTTTAACAGGGCGCAGAATCTGGTACCTGTTGATACAGCACCCCAAGACTCAGCCCGATGCTGCAAATTTTAACCATGCAGGCGCCCAAATAATAATACTAATGCGGGAATTTAAGGTGTAGCGCAATAATTTCCGTTGTGTGTCAGGGCGGCTGTAGGCGCAATATATTGCGCTGCTTACGGCGTCACTTACGAGGTGACGAGCAGAGAGACAAATATAAAGACTTGTTAATATTCCGGAGGCTACATGCTTGAAATGATTCATCAATACTATTTCAAGACAATTTGACACCAAGATGCTTCTTAAAAGTCTCTTGCTACTGGCTGGAGCGCAGTCTGTTTTTGCCAAGTGCAAATGTGTATGTTATCGACGATTCATGTCTTTGGTTGAGAGCTCCATATCTAACCTTTGAGAATAAAGACCCCTACCGACGATTGCTGGCCCTCTGTGGACACATGGAACACCCTTAACAGCTCGGTGAACGGAAAACTTGCACGCAATGAACCCATTGCCAGGCCCTGCTACCACGGCCCAGGCTACAGCTCCGAGCGCTGTCAGAGTATCAGTTCCAACTGGACAAGCAATGTCTACCAGGCAACTTTCCCGATTGGATATAGCTATCCACTCGTGGAAAGCTGTCCCCCTATCAATGCCACGGTGGCTGGCTACCCACAGTGCGACCTGGGCAACTATCCCGTGTACACCATCAAGGCGACTACAGCGGCTGATGTTGCTGCTGGGATTAAGTTTGCAAACGATAACAATGTGAGATTGGTTATCAAGAATACTGGACATGATATATCGCAGCGGTAAGGGCTAAGTCAGAGTTTTACGACGGTATGAATACTGACGATACCAGATCGCAAGGATACGGCAGTCTATCCATTTGGATCAAGTCAATAAAAGATGGACTCCATTTTCACAAAACGTTCGTTCCTTCCAATGGATCATGCCCATCCAACTGGACTGGAAGTGCAATTACCGTAGGCGGTGGATACGTGTGGCAGGACGTATACGACTTTGCCGGCGAGCACGGTGTCATCGCTGTTGGTGGAGCAGATCCGGTAAGCTCATCATTTTCTCAAGCCAGAAATTATCCCAGCAAACTAATTATAGTCCAGACTGTCGGTGCTATTGGAGGCTTCATGCAGGGAGCCGGTCATGGCCCCGCAAGCCACTTCTTCGGACTCGCAGCAGACCAGGTTCTGGAATACAAAGTTGTACTGGCATCGGGGGAGCTTGTCACTGCCAATGCATGCCAATATACAGACCTGTTCACTGCTCTCCGTGGCGGAGGCGGAGGCACCTACGGCGTGGTCCTATCGGCCACGATCAAAGCCCACCCAACGCGTCCTGTACTGGGCCACAATTTAGACGTCATTGCACTGAATGGAAACAACGCTGCGGTTCTCAACGCGACGGGCAGAATCATGTCGAAATTAGCAGCTCTCTCAGATGCAGGGTATTCCGGTACTGCAATCCTCACGCCTTTACCTGGACCATTGGTATATACACATCCTTTCCTGAACCTACTTGAGAACAATTCCACCCAGGCTGTAGAAAGTGCCAAAGACGCCATGAACCGGCTCATCCTAGATGACCTGCTCCCACACAACGGAACCTCATATCTGGTGTTATCCACCTTCACCAGCTACCCTTCGTTCCATGCATACTACTCCAGCACCCACCACACAACCCCCGGTTCGAATAGACCGATCATGGCGTCGCGGTTCTTTGACAAGCAAACACTGGAGTCTCCAAAGAACAATCTAACAAGCCTGCTCGAGACCGTCACCACTGACACCGTGCCCAACAGCACCCTTTGGGCAACTCTGTTTAACATTATCGCCGGCGGTAAAGTTCTTGAACCTGTACCTCATACCTCTATGAACCCTGCGTGGCGGAGAGCCCATCTCCTATTCCAGCAAATCGAGGTCTGGCCTGAGAATTCCGGCACCGAGGAGATCCAACGGTTTAGAAACCAGCTCACCAACAGAAAGCTGAAAGCGATGAAGGACATGGCTCCGGACATGGGAACCTATGTAAACGAAGCAGATCCGTACGACCCGGACTGGAGACAGGACTGGTTTGGAGACAAGTACGACTGGCTCGCATCGGTCAAGAAGAAGTATGACCCGGAAAACGTGTTTTGGTGCTGGCGATGCGTCGGAAACGAGGGCTGGGAAGAGGTGACGGGAGGTGCGTGGTTTGGACCGCTGTGCGAGACTGGGAAATAGATTCAGGGAAGTAACTTGCGTTTGTTTATGCACCTATGGCTTCATCAGTATCTGAGGCTCTTTGCGTATAGTAAAGGGCCCTCTCCATTTATCTCATATAATGGAGACCTTCTGCTGCTCAATCTGCGATTGACTCTGGACTGCATCTAGCTCAAACGGGAGCTGCGGAATGGGAAATTTGGATGCGTAATACTCTGGCTTTCTCAAAGTGAATTCATATAAGTGTGAATCATTTCAGATGACGTACTTGTAGTGACATGATTTCAGTGTCATAGTGAATGATGGCTTCATTTTACTCGGCTGGTGACGCATATCCACTTTTTCCCCTGTCAAGAAAAAACTTCAACCCTCACAACTTCATGTTCTATCGGAAGTCATAACAAGCACCTTACTTTCCAGTCAAACACAAAGTCATACAATAACCCAATCATGTGGGATTACAGCTTGGAAGGACGAGTCTTTGATATCGAGGGGCGCAAGCTCCAGATTGAGGAGCAACTCACCGAGGTCCTGGATTGAAGATTGGGCCAACGCCATGTTTTAGCAAAGGTCAAAAACATCGACAATAAAATACAGTCTTTGCTCAAAATACGTTACGAACTGAACCCGAAAGATTTTGATTTCGAAGATCCACGCGAGGTTAAGGAGATCGCCGAGGAACGGTACTGCCACGAGGTTGAGGCTGCAATACTCTTAGGTGAACGTGGACTCGGTCCAAAGTATCGTACCCATGAAACTCAATACCAAGAAGAGTGGATGCCTTTCCCCGGCGGCTATATCGATTTCTTTGTCATGCAGCTCCCTCCCGGTGAGAACGTTAACGAGATCCAAGACGAGCTTACCAATCGCCAGCTCGAAAGTATCCGAACTCAGCTCGCGTATATCTTAGAGTAGGTCCATAGCTCTCTACTAGAAGACAGCTAGTACACGTTCACTTGCTAACGAATGCTGACCATCTCGCAGGACGATGCGCAAGAATGGCTATACACTGGTCCAGCAACACCCCAGCTTTCTTAACTACGATGCCCGGACAAACAAGCTTTATCTGATTGACCTTGCGGACCTCGATTTCACCAACCCGGAGACATCGTACCCGATCGATGAGGAGAGCCCGTACGTGGAAGCGTTCAACATCTGGCGTGCACCGTACAGTAAGTCTGAGAAAGGCTCGAAGTCGGGAAGAATGCCGCCATCCGGCCAGTCTACGAAGAAGGCAAATCGGCCCCCATGGAGATCCTAATCGAGGGTTACATTTGCCTGTTGTTGCTCTCCTACTCCCTGAGTCCTTTCTTTAAATGGCCAGAGTATCGCTTGTTTGCTGGTCGGGAGGCTTGACAGGCACAACAATTTAGCATCATACACAGCGAGTACCATGAGCGAGGTTGTTTAACTAAGGGCATAAATTCATTACCGAGCTATTCTCGTCAATTGAATCAAAGCTTAGAAATGTCATTGAAAGTGGTAAAATGATAGGAGACCTATAGTTCTTGCCTGTTGGGATCTTGCAAGATCGTCAAAGTAGATATCTTCGTTTGTATCTCTCCTCTCCCATATATAATAAATGCCCAATTCAATAGAGAAACAAAGCCTCCATTATGTGATAACCTATGATCAGATACTATATCTGGATTAACCGCCTTCAAAAGTACGATACTCACTGTGTCACCTCGGCTACAGCGTAGTAAATGGTCAGATCTAAACATCCTAAGATAGTTCACAACTTTCAAACTAGACCAATAAAGTACCCAGCTGCGTGAAGGACAACCCTTGTATGTCAAAACTGGATATGCTTGATAATTAAGATCCTACTCACCAATGCCCTTCACTTCTTAACTGCTTATTGCAGATACGCCAAACAGACAAAATCCTATTCATAACTACTTAGTGAAGAGTGAAATTAGCCCGACTGTTTCACAAGATGCAGTTTTCAATTAACTTAATACCTATGCACCAAGAAAGGGCGTGTACCGCTCTTAGGATATACAAAGATATGCCGAACAGTCTAACAATTTGGTCCGTAGTGCTAGTGAGATTAGGGGAACATCCTCGAGTATAATAAGCTCCCCTATATTCATCGTACATCTCTCGGCAATGGATTAGGATTAGCTTCCATTAACTTTGGGTGGAAATGCGCCTGAGAAAGAATGGGTTTAAAACACATTCAATATGGAAGTCCGAAGTAGGAATGAGTATAACTGTGCATGCACTGGTGCCTGTGAATATCGTCTCTTTCACACATTGAGGAAGCAGAGATACAGATTCTTTTGGTAATGGAGGCTTGTATAAATACCCTATCACCCACTCATTCTATATAAGTTGGAAAGTTTCCTTGAGCATAAGTGATAAATTAAGCCTTGTCCTTGGACTCCTTGACGCCAGCAATTGTCCGGAAACATGTCCTCCTCGTTGAAACTGCCAATGGCCCATCGCCAATGCCTCTGGCCCCCCATTCCAAACTTGATTACTGTTGCAGGCTCAGGACCTTGCAGCCTAGTCGATCCCAGTTCACACTGAAACCCACGCAGGTTCGGGACTGGCCAAACTTTACAAGGGAAATCAAGGACCTCCTGGACCCATACTGTGGCAAGTATGAGCCCTTTATGCCTGTTATACGTCGAGAGGTCTTTGGCGTGGCCAACGAATTAGGGGTGCAGGGATGTTTTGTCAACAACGCCCTGCACCCTGTGGGCGAGATCGCCAACCTGCTGAGGTTAGGTGTCTGTTTTGGAGACCCACAATACGGTATAAACAGACGCCAGGATGAGATCAAGAAAGGGAAAAAGCGGAAGCACGGAGCGCAGAAGACAGACAATGTGAAAGGCAAGCTTGTGCCGGATCTCGTACGATTACAGAGCCACATCCGGACATAATGCGCGCGTAATAGATGGAAAACTCTCAAATAACGACGAGACTTTTGATAGTCAGTCCCACAGGGCAAAGGTGATAGTACTGACCACATATCAGACATTGACTAGTCATCATGGGCCATCCGCAGCAAAACTGTGGTGTGAAAGGGAAAAGATCACGTATAATCCATTTCGGCCGCCTCGAAAATGGAAGGGTTCTTTTGTCGGGCTTTTCGAGATTGCTGTCTTTGATAAGGCATATACAATGCGCAATAGGGAGGCACAATTACCCATTACCGCGAAGTGGATGTTGGCCAGGGGATTCCGCCTGGTAGCCGATTGGCCCGGAAAGTGGGTTCTTCCGGCCGCTAAGCAGTCCCACAAAGGATAGCTTTCTAGGCTTAAATAGTTTGAGAGAGCGAGAGGCAAGCAATCAATGAAGGCTTAAAGATGGTCCCTAATTAGAGCCTTGACAATGGATATACGCGGGATTCAATCTCTTGCTAACAGGGACACTACTCTTTAATAGTATGTATAATTTCTCTGGATATGCGGGCTTTTTGCTAAAAGACAATCATGTTGCACCAGAGCAATTGACAGCCGACCTCTTTAACCTACCAAAGGGACATGAGAAAGAAAGGTTGTTCCTTACGAAGACGGCAAGACACATGCCATCAGAGCATAGGGCGAGGTAAAGACTTACTGGGCATTTACTCCCAAGAAGCATCAGACATGGCATGAGTTTATCTTCGACAAGCTAGGTCAGTAACCATGTACTGGCATTTATCTAGATTCTATATGCTCACTGTAGTTTCGATACATATAGATCAGCTTGTCAGGTATATAGACGACCACTATACTCGGTACGGACTTTTTGCAATCTACGAGTATAACTGGTTTGTCAAGCGGATCAACAACGCCCACTTTGTCATGTCCCCACCTATATGCACAACAGTACAGTCATCTGCAAATAGCGTTTCACTGCGAGAATGTCTTCTTGGTGTCTCATCCACTTGTCTATCCTTGAACGGGCCTAAGATCATTGATCCTACCGCTATTGCTGCGAGTTACACAGCCCTTTCAGTGTAAATGTTGCGAATGATCTGCCGGTTGAAGAGATCAGGCAGCTCACCACATGGATGCGCAGCCTGCCACCCTTCACGGGGTTGGCCCTCGACCGTGTGTTTCGCAAGTCAATTTCTACATGAAGCAAAATTATACGCGCTACGGTTTTATTATAACCGATCGTGAACTTGTCGCTATCCGGCGGCTCGATAGAAATGGCAATTTGGATCTAAAGAAAGTATAACTACAGAATCTCAGTTATCAATTGGACGCAGAGTTCCCTCTAAAAGGTTGTATGTACAACTCACTAGTATGACTATGACAACAGTGGGAGGTGCAGCTATATAAATAGAGCAACATATTCTTTATTAGCAAGAAACTTACAGTTACTATTGCATTTAACTATAGGGCAGACAATAGCAAGCACTACATATACTCAGCAGACTATCAATAAAACATCAATTGCAGGAAAGCAAAGCTATAATATCAGAGAAGACATTAGGAAAGTCCATCTACCTTCCAAAGATGCAATCAATGGAGATACCAGTCCTGGTTATTTGCTGCGAGTATCCCCAGATACCAGATTGCAAGTAATGCAGTTAGTCTCGGCTGTGAAGCGGTACCCTTTGTAGTCCAGGGGATAGATGCTGAGAGCTCCAAATTGCCGTTTCTATCGAGCCGCCGGATAGCGACAAGTTCACGATCGGTTATAATAAAACCGTAGCGCGCATGATATTGCTTCATGTAGAAATTGACTTGGGATAAGACCTGTTTAAATTCTGTCCAACTATAGGGGTTTGGTGGTTTCTCAGATCAAGAGACCATTTGTAGGAAGGTTTGATTTTACTCGGGAGGCGGTTCGGTCTGGTTTTGGCCTCGAGATTCGGATCAAAAAAGGCAAAGTCGGGAGTGTAGTTATCAATAGTTGCAGCCATTGCACCAACATCGTAGTGCATAACAGTGAAATTACCCAGCTGTTGGGTAGACTGCATATATGAAAATCCGCAGCGAAGAGCACGTATAATCCGGTTGGTTAGATAAGAGTTAATACGGGATCTGACTGCCGCTTCAGAGTTTATTGGCCGCGGAGGAGAAGATTGAAATGGTTCATCGTCAATTCGTGCGGCAGCTAAAAGGGTCCCGTACTGTTGTTGGATAGAAGTGAGGTTGAATCCTGCCCAGTGGCCCACATTTCTGATATCACCAGCTCCGTAATTATCATCCCGTGTGTTATGTGGTGACTGTCTTTGTTCGATGATAGGCAGTAGAGGAGGGCCATGTTGTAAGTACGTCATGAGGCTAACTTGGGTCGCCATGGTATATCAACAAAAAGAAAAGAAAAAGAGGATGCTGTCAAAAGGATCTGCAGAAGGAAGCCTGATGCTGATACCTGTTTAGTAGGGGCTTAGGAACTAACCCAAAGGTTTTCCTTTGGATATGATTTCATGGGCGCGTAGGAAACTACCGAGATACTGACTGGGGGGATTGGCCAAGGAGAGAAGTCACATGTGCCGCACTTAAATTGGCAAGTGGGCGCTTATGACATCGAATCTTCGAAAGGGATGAACATGCAACTTCATATCTGACTGTGTTATTCGACCACCCAAGTTGCAAAGCCAACACACACACAACTTGCATTCAACCCTCGTCTTCTGCTTTGTACTTGCGATCTCCACATAGCCCTCATGTCTCTTGAAATTGATGTGAAACTACTATCTGAGGTTGAATTCCTCGAAACGCTGAAGGAAAGTAAATACTCAGTGGTTTTCAAAGTCCGTTTCCAGGAAAGGATATGTGTTATGAAAGTGGTAAGTATTCTGAGTTATTTACTGGCTTCTTGCTTATGACTGAAGTATCATGATAGAGGCCCGTCTGAGTATGATCCCCCTGACCGCGAAGTCAATCTTTTTATTTCTGAGTCTACCGCATACCATCGAATGAAATCGAAGGGCTTGTGCGAAAGGGGTGTTGTCCCAGATTTTTACGGGATAATGAGAAATATTCAACCGACGGTTTCTCCAAATCTTCATATGTTTTTTGACGACAGACTGCCGCCTAATGCTACTTTTATCGAGTATATTCCCAATCTGCAGTCAATAGCCCTATCCAACTTTTCAGTAAAACGGCTCGCTAAACTCCGCGAGATTCTTGATGATATTCACAGGGTACAAGTTCTTCATGGTGATCCAATGCCCCGCAATATGATGGTATCTTCAGGGGAGTACGAGAGGGTGCTCTGGATAGACTTTGACTCTGCCCAAACATTTTCAGAGGATGGTCGTTCACCAAGACAAGAAGAGTGGATCGAAGAAGAGGATGAGCTGGTGGACTATTTCATTGATGCCTTAGTAAGTTCTAGTGTTCTCGCTACGGCTTTTCCTGACAGTCAAATAGGCTCAGGATTTCAAAGAAGGGAAGCTGAACCGTGCATATTCGTACTATTATGAGTGGTACATATAGGCGGGAAAAAGACCTAGCTGGAGAATAGTACTTTGTACACAACGTTAAAACCTGGTGCTCTAGATATCTTCAAACAAGTAATATCGAGTCGTTGGTTCTTATACCATATTAGTTCTTCTAGTGAAATCCAGCATCAGATACATAATTGAATGACGATTAGGTGGTGGACTTTTCTGTATATTGTTATCCTTTTCTTTTTATCTGTCGGTCTCTTTGAAAAGAATATATTTGCCTTCTCTCTGTCAGTTTTCAGGGTCCTAAAACAGACTGAATAGCTGGTAATAACTTATCAGACTGATTCTAAACTGCAATGAAAGCCAGGGTCTATGTACGAGGAGCTTGGAATTTATTGGTAAACCCAGCCATGCTGTGGCATATGCACTTCTGCGCTCGAAAAGGCGCAATGTCTCACCGGTTCCCTCCCTTCCACCTCTCCCCATTGAAGCGGCAATACTGATTCATCTTCTCGAGATAGGTCCGTTGGATTCGCATTGGCATGACAAGCGGCTGCAATAGCCAGACTACAGCTCCCGGCGACTGGCATCCCAGACTTGAAACGTCTGAAGCTCAATCCGATAAGAGCACCCAGAGCGACAGCTCCAACCGAAATGGTTGCCACAATGGCCACTGCCGAATACCCACAGGTTATTATATCGTTGGTGGGATCTCGTTCCTGATCCACCGTGTACGCTTCGATCATGACCAGGAAAAGGCTCTCGGATATGAGCCAGTGCACGAGCGTTGATACAATAATGAATGGAATGGCGTAGCGGTATGGCATAGAGAGGAAGTACGTGCTTCGTTGTGTGCCCATTGGCTCGGAAGAGACTCGCAGTCCTTTCCGCTGGTTTGCATACTGACTCCATTCATGAGCTAGGGCCATGGTCGTGATAAGACCGTTACATGCAAAATATAGCATGGAGAGTATGAGTTGGGGTAGATTTGCCACTAGGGTATTGGCCACCACTGACGAAATTGTGTATCCCCCAGAAGAGATCAGTGTTTGGGTGCTAATTTGCCCTAGCCCGACACTCCAGATCCCGGTCGAGTCGAAGGAGAGCATTAATCCGAGCGCAAGGAGGGAGCCGCAGGCTACAAGAGCAACTGAATAACTGCATATTATCAGTCAATTCATTTTTATTAGCAATGTAGAGAACTAGACAGAGATGGAGGTCGAGTACTGACCATGTGATCCCAAGTGACCATCTCCTGCGAGACATAGCCGACCGCCATCTTTTTGGGTTTGCATCGAACTTCATGGTTCTGCTGATTCTGGAAGATTTTCTTACAGATTCCATAGTCAATAGACACATGCCTCGCGAGCACTGGTCGGGTGCTCTCAAGAAAGATGAAACTGCGTCACCAGTGGTAAGAAGGGGAGAGTCCTTCAAGTTGAAAGCGACATAGCACAAGACTATAGCCTTCACAATATTAAATGCGATCACAATGACCACCAAATACAAACTGTACTGTAGCTTGCAATGTGGAGTAGGCTCCTCAACAAGGCAGTACTCTGATTTGTACCCACCCACTGTCCAATTGTTTTCGGCTACTCGAGCTTGGACTTGTGGTAGAGAAGTGATGCATGGAGTCAATTGCCACTCATATTTATGATGTTCCAAGTCTTCACATATCCAGTTATATCCACTTGCACCGACAACGGCTACGTTAGTTTTAAAGACCTGTTGCGTATACACAAGATTGAAATGATCGGCCGGAGTGGCGTTGCCTGTCACTAAAATGAGACTGCCATATGTCGACTGAAATGCAGTGGCATACGCATTGACACACGCGGAATTGTCAAGTCGGCGTAGGGTGCCGTTTTGCGCTTTCGCATGCAGTCTGAGAGCTACTTGTCGGTTCCCGTTATCCCCAAAGTCCGATTCTATAACCGAGACAGCGGTGCCATTGGGTGAACCGTTTGCGGCAAAGACATGATAAGCGTTGGCGGACACTGACGAGAAAACGGTAGAATTGTACCTAAGGCTGATTATTAGTTGAAACTTACAAGATTATAAGACACGTTGAGAACGCGACGAAGCAAGACGCGTACATCAAATGGAGAGGAAGAGAGGAGAAGGCTAAACACATCCACAGCCAGAACCGTTTCTTGGTTATTTGGGACAGGTTTCGCACACTCAACACACCGACGTCGAGCCATTGTCCGGTTCGATGGGCTGTGTCAACCTCTTTCCTCGTTGGTGCACCCAAAACCTGCTGCTTTATAGTGAGTTTGTGTATGCGTATGGTGTTAAGAAAAGTGTCTCAAGCATACCATACAGTAGTTGCTTGCACTCAAGAGGCCGGTGCTTAAAATGTTAATGACCAAGTGAAAGCCTATACCAGCATTCCGGACCTTCTTACAGTCCCCCGCGTAGAGGACTCCTTGACCATCTTGAACATGGCGATGCTGAACAGCCCATAAGGTAAAGCCTAGATTGAAGACAAGCACAACCACGGAAATCACGCATCCGAACAAAAGCGTGCGCCTCCAACCAACGAAACGTTCTTTAAATGACTTCGGCCTATTCCTGTCTGATTGAATGTCTGGATGTCTGAATTCATATTGGTAATCTTTGTTCTTGCTTGAATTGCCATCGGAACGCATCAGTGGTTCCGCATCTCGTCGAAGAAGCGTCAACTCCATATGTTGGACGTGGAGTGAGGACTGTATCAAGTTGAAGCAGACAATGGACGCAAATTAAGAATATTTTGGTTTCGGGGAAAGGCTGGACTTGGGGCTCTCATGACTTTGACAATCCCCCTAGGGGACGACATAAAACTTAGAGGCGTCTCTATTTATTTGATTCTGGGCTGTGCTCGGTCGAAGGCAGCCATGTCTGGACTGCTTAACCCGCGGCTCAAATCCTTCGCGTCAGGTTATCAGAAAGATTAAATGGGTGCCTCGTATTCAGTGATGCCGATCACAAACGGACCCGCTGAGCCATTCGCGACTTCACGGGAACTGTTTTAAGTTCAGCCAGGAATATGTTCAAGTCCTGTGATAGGGAAGAGTAAAATGCTCCTGTCTGGATATGGGGTTTTGCCTGGATGATCCCGAGCGCTATGGATCGACCTCTTCCACTAACTGTTGGCTTGCGCACATACCCCTGCATGATTTGGTCAAGCTTCATTGCATCGTTCGCGTATCCAAATCTCCTCATGACCAACGATTATCTGATACAGTGTACCCCCGGAATGTCTCTGGTGCTCGACGTTCTAACAGTCACAGTGACCCGATAATCTCAATTACTGTACAACCCAGTCGAGTACTAGTAACCAATATATTATCCTATTGCTGGGGTAGAGTACTGCCCCACGTCGATACTCAATCGCAAGTCGCCGTCGACTGCAAAGAGAGGCCCAAAATGCTTCAATAGACGGTATCATAGTCCCCGAATGGGGTGGTACTGTGGCATGGCATCCAGATAGCCTCGGTAGTGCTAGCTCTCCGCCAGACCCTAACTTTCATTCGTCATCACTCCTTTCTTCCACCTTAAATGGGATATAGGTTTCCCCAGTGATTGTACTCTGTCAAGTAGTTCTATGTACTCACTGTCCGCGTGTCAGCCTGTCATAGTACGCTTCACGCCTGTCAGCAAGGTAACTAGATGCACTCTTCCCTCCATTGTCTTTTGCTTCTGGGTCCGCACCATGGCTAACTAATAAGTTGTACACTGTGGAGGAATCCGCGTAGGGGGACAACGGGGCCTTGTGTAGCGGTGTTTGACCATATTCGTCTCGGGCGTGGATATCTAGACCCCACCGCAGGAGCGCACGTATTGCATCAGTGGCACCTTCTAGGGATGCATGATGCAAGGCTGTTTGTTGCAATGCATCTCTGGCGTTTTTGTCAGCGCCAGAAGTGAGGAGCGCTTCAAGAGCTGCAATGTTTCCTTGCATAGCTGCCCGGTGAAAGGGCCTCTTGCCCTCATAACCCTCTGCTTCGATGTTTGCACCGTGCTGAAGAAGCAAAGGTATTAGATGGGCCTTATTGGATTCAATCGCACAACATAGCGCATTTCCACGACGTCCAGTCCGGTTCAAAGATACGAATTCGATGTCAGCGCCGTACTCGACTAGTAAGTTGATGCACTTCTCTTGATTATGCCCGATTGCAAATGCCAAGGGTGTATACCCGTAATGGTCCATTACGTCGGTCTTTGCACCAGATTTGAGAAGGACACGGACGACCTCCGGGTGATGATGACGGACTGCAACATGAAGCGCTGTTTCCTCTGAGATATAAGCCTTTTCTTGTATATCTGCACCCTTGTCAAGAAGGAGCGATACCACTGCTACAGAGCCGCTGCATGCCGCATTCAGTAGATCACACGAACCCACTGCTGCTCCGGCATCCAGAAGTAAAGCTATCACCTCTGCGTAGCCGTACATTGCAGCTAGCTGTATCGCGGACCTGCCCTGTAGTGGTGCGGAAACATCAAATCCGGTCTCCAGAAGTAGCTTGACTATGTCTGTACAACCACGCTTAGAAGCAAGAGGTAAGGCCGTTGCTCTGTGTTGAGCATGATGTTGCGGCACCATATCCCTTTCTAACAAGAGTTTAACAATGTTAAAATTCCTACCATAAATGGCAAAGTGCAAAGCACACCACTTTAGGTCATGTTGTGCTGACCTTACCTGCGCGCGAGAAGAGTACATGTGGACTCCTTTGTCAAGGTGAATGCGTGGGTTCACAAAATAGTCTTCGCGATCCTTTAAGACCAGGAGTTTGAAGATATTCTCATGTCCCCCCTTTGCCGCCAGATGCTTTGCACCTGGAAAAGAAGGGTCATGAGGCATTTCGGCACCTCTATCGAGAAGAATCTTGACAGTTCCCTCATGCCCCCCCTGGGCGGCCTTAATCAAGATACCTGAGAGCTTGCTGCCTCTAGACCATAGTATTCGCTTAGACAACATCGCCACAACTTCTTCATATCCAGCTGAAGCGGCAGCGCTCAGCGCCTGTATACCACGTCGAGATGAAGGCCGCGCCCCATGCTTCAACAACAGTGGGATAGCCCACTCGCAGTTCCGCACGGCGGCTTGCTCGAGTATATTTTCCACCACAGTCGTTTTTGTCATATACCAGATCCTTCGAAGACGGATCTTGTCAAGGAACTCCAAGAACGGTTCGGTGGGTAAACGCACAAGAAGCATCCGCACAACTGACTCCTGGTGACAAACAATGGCAGCAGTCAAGCATTTCTCTAAGCAAGTCAAGCTTATTAAGTGTGGATTTGCGAGTAGTAATTTGTGGACCAATGCGTCATATCCTTCCTCACATGCGATATGGAGTGCTTTTTCTGGGCCCGTATTCATATACCAACATTTCGACGTCAGCGGCTCCAGTTGTGCAAGACACGTTTGGAAAGATGCTCGGGAAACGGTAGATATTAAAGCGGCGAGGAAATGGTTCCCTGCCAGTTTGAGTCGGAAACGATCCAAGACGGTCAGATAGGAGACAATATGTTTTATGGTGTCTGCTGGTAAAGAAAGGAACCCCTTTCAAGAAGTGAGAGTCAATGACTATCCTCACAGTGAAAGAAAAGGCCACGCGTGTCAGCCTCACGTACCATCGCAGCTGGGGTCTTAAACGTGTTCTTTGAACCCTTTTTAAACATGTCAGTCCGATGTTCCCTTCATACTAACCTTAGGAGCAATGTACCCTGTCGGTTGAGAGGGTTAGGCGTTTTAGTGTCCCGATCAGAGACGCATGCCCTCCCTTCTCTTTTCTGCTGCCGTCTATCGCCCGGCTGGTCATGATGGGCGGGGGGTTAACTCATAGTAGTGTGGTTTTCAGTGACGAGAGTTGTTGATAAGTCACTGTCGCTGCAGTATGTAGCGTTAGCGAGAGCCTCCTTTCCCCTCTTTTCCACTTGCCGCTCGCCGCGTAACTCTGATTAGCGCTTCCGAAGGGCGTGCTCGTATTCCTAGTCTCCCAGCAACAAGACCATGCATTTTATACTCACGCTAAGTCACGAGCTTTTTGGCAGTTCGACAGGTCAATGCTGGATAATAATATCTTCAATTAATATATATGCAATGTAGACAAGGGTATTGGTTATTCCGGTGGTTTCTCTATCGATATATCAGACAATATCTGTATACAATCTATGCAAGGGCCGACTGAGTGTTGTAAACATCGCTTCATGCAGTGTCTTTGGGAAAGTCATCCTCCCAACCAGAGACATCATTGACGCTGATTGGCTGGGAATCAAATTATTCAAGAGCATGGGACGTCATGGACCTTGGTAACGCTGGCCAAATATATTCCGATGGATACAGCCGATAAAAGGGGGAGAGCAACATGTGAGAATAAAGATAAAGTAAGAAGTTTCTATGGAAGGAAATTAGATGGGGCGTCATTCATTACCCATATACAGTATACCTACAAGTCTTACAGTCTTGGCTTGTCAACATTCAGAAGCAATTCGTTCACGGCCGTTGACGCCGAAGAGATCGCCCCAGTAATCCAGGCATGATGTAAGCTTAAATGCTCCCCAGCAAAATAAATGTTGCCCTCGCACCTCCCTATTTCCTTGGAAAAACGAGAAAACTGACCAGGGAGATACATACATCCCCCTGTTGACGAATGGCAGGACCAGCTGATATCGAATGCTTCGATGAACTCCTCATAAACGTCCAATGCTTCATCTTCCCCAGCAAACAATGTTCTGAGGTCGTGCAGAGCTAGTTGGACACGATCTTCAAACGGCATGGCACTCCACCGTGCAGCGTCTGCCATCCAGGAGTACAAGAGTAAAACACCAGACCTATTAGCTCCCAGGTCATTTGACGGATAGATCACCCATCGCACTCTAAGATCGGTCATACTTTGGCCTCCAAAGCATGGGGTAGCAAATGTTTCCCAGAAACGAGATCGAAAGTGGACGCCCATCTTATAAAGAGGTTCATAATAAGTAGCACTTATTGCCTGCTCCTTGACAAAACTCCAGCGCGGTCGTTCCAACATATTTTTCAGTGATGAGAGAGGGATTGCCATGATAACCCTGTCAAATACTCTGGTTATAGTAGAAGAGGCCCCCTGAATCACAAGACTAACCTTTTTGCCAGGACTCGTATGAACCTCTCTGACAGCTGCGTTCCTGTGAATATTGTGGGCTCCAACGAGACTGGCGATGGCATCAATCAGCCGGGACATGCCACCTTTGATTGTAACCCATTCTATTTTGAGCTGAATTAGTTGACGTGTTCATCCAGATCGAGATATACTCACCTTTGGTACCAAAGTCTAGGTACTGCAGAATGACCTCCGTGAAACTTAAATCATATTGATTGGTTTGACTCGTC
Source organism: Aspergillus nomiae NRRL 13137 (assembly GCF_001204775.2). Lineage (NCBI taxonomy): Eukaryota > Fungi > Ascomycota > Eurotiomycetes > Eurotiales > Aspergillaceae > Aspergillus > Aspergillus nomiae. Next base: position 34,074 of record NW_015378175.1, on the reverse strand, counting down.
ATCATCTCCACAAAGTCGATCACTTGGTGTGGCCATTGGACAACCTGGCGTAAATACTGGCGAAAAGACATCTCGTCATATTGGAGCACACATTTGAAACCTGCCTCGAAGTCATTCGCTAAAAGTGTCATCCACTCTCCAATCGCACCCTTCAAAAGATCCTGCGCGCTCTGATTACAATATTCGTCCGGTAATCCGAGTTCAGCCGCCAAACTGATGTCTTTGGCCTTTCTCTTCTTTCCGCGCACAAATACTATATTGTTCTCATGTGTCATGATGTAAGGGATGAATTCAATCCTCATCTCACGAGACGTGTGCTGATTTAAATGCCTCGTGAGATTGAATACCGGACGGTGTATCGAAGTGCAAGGTATGCGCATGGCTCCGGCCTCAAAATATGGATCGTCATTCAATGTGCTTGGTGGGAAGTGGTATGTATATATTCGGCCACCGAGGCGGTTGGTTGCTTCAAAAAGCGTCACTTGGAACCCTTGTTGAATCAGCAGTAATGCTGAATAGAGACCTGAGATCCCTCCGCCAACAACACCGACATGCATTTGGAGCTTAGGCTGTAGACATGAATCAATACCAATGAGGGAGAACCAGGCCGCATGCTATGGTCTATTGTCAACTCGTCCGGTGTAGGGGGTACCACTACTCGGCATATAACAGAGACTATGCTATCAAGTACACATGGCCATCCTCCATAATGCCGTCGCATAATAATCAGAATGCAGTTGATTGCATTTAAGTGCAGCATGCGTCGATCAGATGATTATTGCCCCCTGACATATCACATACCGCCGCCTCCAATGGCTGAGCACCTTGATCACACCGCTACAGATGGCCACGATACCCGAGGTTCTCCGGAGACGTAGGCTGCTGAGCTTGTCAGCGCTCATTGGGGCATTCAATGGATAGTCCCGACTTACTATGCATGTCTGCTGTTCAATCTGTGGAAAAAGCTATTCAGGAGCCAACTATGTTGCCAATCTCTTTGTAGAAACCCATTCTCTCCGTTTTCTCATTCTGTACGCGGTTGGCAGCTGCTCGGTTCGGGTTCGCGCAATGGTACAGGTACTCACCTACCAAAGCTACCGAGGTAGTTGCCTTCACGCAGGCATCCTCAATCCTGCCACCCTTTTTACAAGTCAGTAGGGAGATAGCGGCGGTGAGAAGTGATATTTGACTTTCATCTGCATGTGGATTGCTTCCCTGTGACTCATTCATCTTCTGAGAAGGCCTAATATACTGAGCCGATATCTCATCTGTGGCATATCACTCATCACAACATTACTACTGTTATCAGTGGAAAAAACCAATAGCATGACGGTTACTCCTGAAACTCGTGGAGCATTGCTTCCACATGTTGTCGATAACTTAGCGGAGGCCAGTTCGGCTGCTATTTTTTGCGTGCATCCCATTTCTCCCGACATCTCTGACGGGTGGCAAAGTATCACCTTCAAGGTTCTCGCCCAGGCCGTCAATAACCTGGCATGGTGGATAACAGACAGCATTGGACATGGCAAGGGCCTCGAGGTGTTGGCATATATTGGTGCAAATGATGTACGATATGCCATTTTTATTGGCTTGCTTGAAGACTGGATATGTGGTAAGAACAAGAGTATCCAACATTCTCGCCGGCTTAATGACTAATAAACTACCTAGGCATTCTTCATATCTCCACGGAACCAGGCAGGGATTCATTCAAGCCTGTTGAAGTCCACAGCATGTTCCAAGCTGGTTTTTAGCCCCGAGCGCGAAAGAGAAGCGACCGATATCAACACCGAGGAATCTAACATGAAGAAATGGGAGATTCCGTCGCTGTGGGAGCTTCTTCATCGCAAAGGGGGTGCATTTCCCTTCAATAAAACATTTGAGGCTGTCAAGGATGAGCCGGCAGTCGTTATTCATAGCTCGGGCTCGACAGGTTAGTCCATTCATTCTATCATTAATATTAGGAATCACCGGCTCACTGAAGACAGGCACTCCCAAACCTGTGTACTTGACCAATGGTTATCTCTCAGTTCTCAACAATATCACAACACTAGCGACACCTGCAGGAAGAACCAATATAATGCCCAGTTCTATGGAGGGTAGAGGCCCCATCCTGTCCATGAGTCCGTTCTTTCACATGATGGGTCTATACATGTTCACGGAATCAATTTTCCATGCGACCCCTTTCGTACAGTTCCCTGACAGGCCAATGACCATCGATTTATTTAGCCAGGTTGTCAAGGCTACTCGTCCAGCGCACGCAATGCTTCCTCCATCAGTTATAGAGGAGCTAAGCGCTTCCCCGGAAGGGCTGAAATCATTAAAAAGCTTCCACGCAGTGATCTTTAGTGGAGCACCGCTCTCATCTGATGTTGGCAATAGACTGGCGAGCACGGTTCAGCTGTGTTCTTTCCTTGGCTCTAGTGAGGCAGGTGTTATCCCAGTTCTAGTGCCAGAGGACAAAAAGGATTGGGCATATTTCGAATGGAATCCATCCTATGGTGTTCATCTGTTGCCTGTTGCGAGAAACCTATACGAACTTATCCTCTGCCGGCCCGGAAATGGCGAGCGAGATTTTCACGGCATCTTTCACGTGCTACCTGATCAGTACACCTACAATACAAAAGATCTTTTCAGTCCCCACCCCACAAAACCTAACCTCTGGCAGTTCCAGGGGCGCCTCGATGATGTTATCGTGCTCAGTAACGGTGAGAAGTTCAATCCGATCTTGATGGAGAGGAAGATCGAGAGCCACCCTTTGGTCTCAAGAGCAATTGTTACTGGTCAAGGAAGGTTTCAGGCCTCGCTGCTTGTGGAGCCTATCTGGGAGAAGCTGGGCGATGCTTCTGAAGATTCCCTTATTGATCAGATATGGCCAGTTGTGCAGGAAGCCAACCGCCTTGCTCCCGGTTATGGAAGACTGTTTCGGTCGACCATTGGCATGACCTCGAAGACCAAACCATTCAAGGCATTGCCCAAGGGCTCAATCTCACGTCGACAAGTAGTTGCTGATTATGCCCGGGAGATTGAAGAGATCTACGCGCGCCCAGATAGAGAATTCGTGGGGAACTTACCCAGTAATGCTTCTCCTCTGGATCTTTACAATTACCTTCCACATGTTGTCTCCTCTGCCCTCAATATACAGGATATTCCAGAGGACTTTGATCTTTTCTCTCGTGGAATGGACTCTTTACAGGTTCTCCGTCTCGTAAAGGCCTTGCAGGGTGTACTTCGTTCTCACTTCCCCGGTAGCAACTTCGAAGCAATTACTAGCCAACACTTGTATTCCATTCGAAATATGGACAGCCTTACAAAGTTCATGTATTCGTTGGCCACGGGGAATAGTGAAGGTGTCAAATCACCTGTGGATCTTGACCAGTCCCGGTCCAAGAGATTTGCAGCTTCCGTCGAGAGGTTCACATCCAGTCTTCCCACAAACCTATCTCAGAAAACAGACAAGAAAATTAGAACAGGGAGCACGGTGCTAGTGACAGGCTCAACAGGATCTCTGGGTACTTATCTCCTGAGCAAGCTTATTGATCAACCAAAGGTCGAACGAATATTCTGCCTGAACAGGGCTGAGGATGCTCTATCCAGACAACGTCAAAGCTTCGAAGACAGAGGCTTGGTCTTCCCCCCTTCTGCCCTGTCTAAGGTCACGTTCTTTCAATTCAGTCTGGGCGAGGAAAGGCTTGGTCTGACACAATCACAATATACTACGTTACAAACCTCTGTCGGTACTATATTCCACTGTGCGTGGAACGTGAACTTCAACCGGAGTTTTGCCGACTTTGAAGATATTGAGCTCCGAGGGCTTTCTCAACTATTGTCTCTGGGTATGGAATGTGAGCATGAAGCCCACTTCCATTTTATCTCATCCATCTCAGTTGTTGGGAGGTGGGGAGTGAAGAATGATTATGACACCGGCGTACCAGAAACTATTGTCGAAGATGCAGCAACGGTTCCTTTGCAAGGATACGCGGAGGCGAAACACGTCGGGGAGAGGGTCTGTGCCGCGGCTGCAGCTCGTTATGGCCTTCCCATCACTATCTACAGGGTTGGGCAGCTTGGAGGCCCCACGACGGAGAAAGGAATGTGGAACAAACAAGAGTGGCTACCAGCCCTCATCATAACATCCAAGGCGATCGGTGAGGTTCCGCAAACTCTTGGCCAGGTGCCAATAAATTGGATACCTGTAGTAAGTACAAGAGAAAGCAAAATGTTTTTAAGAGTTGGGTTAACAACCATGGCAGGATACCTTAACACAAATCATCCTCGAAATCGCCGATTCGCGTCAACATTACCAAGCAGGGGAAACCATTTCGCTCTTTAACCTTGTTAACCCTACCGTTGTCCCATGGGAATCGCTCATCACGGCGATACAAAAACGATTCTCTACGAATGTTGTCGCTGACGAGACGTGGCTCGCGCGTCTTGACAGCATCGAGAATATAACAGATGTCGATCTCGCAAATAAGCCAGCGTTGAAAATACTCGATGTTTATAGACGTCTGTTCGCGAAAGACACATATCCCAAGTTCAGCATCATAACGAATAAGGGCCAGCATGCTAGTTATACCATGCGCAACATTCGGCCTGTGGATGCAGACTGGATGGATCTCTGGATGAAACAGTGGGGGCTTTAAGATCTTACCTTGAATCAAAGTATAGTTCCATGATTTGGTGATTTCGGACGAGGTTTAGATAGTCTATACCAGTGAAAAAGGCTCTTTGTGTTGCTCATTGTTGGAGAGCAAGCACAAGACGACATGGGCCCTGGTAATAGTGCTCTCCTCAGAATTGACACCGAAATTATAGGACTTAAGCCGCATCTCCCTAGCATCACTTGAGAGATCTATTTATTCCAGGACTCAAGTTACACCCGCAGTAAGCTTTAGTGGTTTCTTTTAAGCAAGTGTTATCAGCGTCACAAGTCCTGTAGCCAAACTTCGATCAATAGTAAACAGTATCCTTCAACGCTATGAATTATAGGAAGCTGCATCGCATAGGTATTACCCTCATATTCGTCGGACAGACGTGGACCGAAAATCAATGTAGATTAGGTCCAGTGTATCGGAAATGAGTTATCCTTGCCCAAGCTGCGGAATGCAACCCTAATCACTGTTCTCTCGCTAAGTCCTGTTTGTATCCTCTGCTCGTATCCAAATTCTTGAACTCTCCCTACCGTACATCGTCTCAAGTGGACGAATACTTCCTCATGGGAAGATCGCCTCGATGGAGTACTTTCGCGTTCCTCCGCGATGGCTTTTCGTCAAGATCACAGACAAAAGCAGGCGCCTGCGGATGGGGGGAAGCTTCCTTCAAGATTGCTCTTCTTATAGTCCGATCATTACCATTGCAACCATCCCAACTTTTGCTTGTAGTCAGATTTGGGACATGCGGCGGACGAAGATACGTAGCAATGCGGCAACCTGTAGGATTTCAAATCCGATCTGATCCACGGAATTTACTTCTACCTAAAGCATCATTGCACAGAGCTAGCTGCAAGAATGGCCTCGTTCGGACTCTAATATATTGTGGAGCGTACCACAGTATTTCTTGCATAAGTACGTTAACTTTGTGGCCATTCTCCTTCCATTCGTTTGGGTCGCAAGTTCAACGTTGGCTTCTCTGGACATTCATAGGAGAGTGGTTTCATCTAGAGGTCATTGATCCTTGGCTGCCAGTCTGGAAATACTGCTATATTCATCGATTCGGTCGGCATGGTACGCGGCTGAACTCCACGGTAAAACAACCCCGCTCAATAAGAAGCGTTAACCGACATGGTTTTCAATCTTGACGTCAGGAAGACCGGCAGACGCAATACTCGCAGCGACGGACACGCTCAGAATAGGAGAATGCGCCGTGAGCTCAGCAAAGGAAATGGGATAGGTCGTTTTGTTATCGGAATCAGGCTCGCCGAAGATAGGTTTATAGCAGCTCCAGATCCTCATCAGGGTGAGAGGGTCATATAGTATTGTATTAGCAAAGCATACAGTATACTATTATTACTGAAATAAGATACATGTATCTCATCTTTCCAGGTTCATGGATCCAATACCAAGGATCGGTGTATTCCAGCAGGTTAGGCTTCTCTTGGCATGGAGCTGGGGAGACGAAAAAAAGATACAAGACCAGAGCACTAGTTTTGAATTTTACAGTACTAGTCTGCGATAGAACGGTCACAATTATTGAGTACATTATACCTGATAATCAAGATGGTACAAACTGGCAAATATATATGTAGATAATCTAGGTAAGAACGTGCGTCTTCTGGCAAGAACCGCCAACGAGTATCCATATATATTCTTACACGATATGCTCTATGAAATCACGCTAGGTAATACTAGTAGTCGTGATGCGATCCCTGAAAAAACGTGTTATTTAGACGAGACAACCAGAAATTCATGCTGCCACAGTGACGACTAAATAAGAATGAAGCAAATTAGAATCGCAATCTGTCAATGACTTCGTTGTCGTCAAGCAACAGATGGCCATCCTAGATCTGCCAGTGTTGGCCGCTTGCCTATTGAGGTTAGTCTATCATTTTTGGGAACAACGGGAAGGCGGTCTATCATGGATTAGATCACCATTTGCACAAAATCAACACCAAAGTCCTATCTGACTTTATATAAACTCATTTGAAATATAGATTGTGCTAGACGAAGTTGTATCACCAACCAGCCCTTGTAGCTCAGTGGGAGAGCGCATCACTCGTAGCCTTAGGCATCCTGCCTTTGAAGTTGACATGATGAGGTCCGCGGTTCAATCCCGCGCGGGGGCAATGTTTTTGCATTTTTGGCGGGATTTGTATGGTAATGGGCTAATATTGAAGTCACATGATCTTCGAAGTGTGCCACATAGTTTCTGCTAGAAATATATCCCATAGTGCTTGCTGGCTCCAAACCTCTCTCTGTATGTACAGTTTAAAAGTACTTCTTGAAATCAAGGTCCTCCTGTTACCCTGGTCCCCGACCCGTTTTCGACTGGGCCTTTATGAAGCAGTTTCGGCGGATCCAGCCAGCTATGTATCCTACGAAAAAACTTATTATAATGAGAGTTTGAGCCTTGTTATAAACTAAAGCTAAACAAAACGTATGAAGTCCTGCAACGTAGTTAGGGCTAGATTCTGCCGGCATTGCTGGTTTAGGCAGGCGGCTTGCCACGAGCCGTGACATGATTCATCTTCGGTCTCTCATTGCTACCAAAGCTGTTTCTGATACAATTGGAGGCTTTGGTAATTTATAGATTGTCTAACTAACTAACATATTGGGCTGGAATTGGAAGCATGGCATGAGGCATCAGTGTCGAAATTCAAGGCTTCGCGTACGATGTGTTAAACTGCTGCATGTTGGTATGGCCACAGACAGACTGCCAGTGGTCATGGATGGATATATTCTCGTGCAGTTGTATTATAGCCTGGAAGGAGTGCTGAACTGCGTGCAATGCCATTTCTGTATAGTCTGCATAGCGAGGGTTTTATCAATCAGGTAAATAGTTATATTGTTGATTGGGTTATCTTCGATGAATGTTGTTGATTGCCATGGATTCATCTTATTCGGGGTTTCATCGATTTCGTGAGCATTCTTTTCGTTATACCTGCCATAGATGTCTCCATGTATGTAGCACGGGTAGTATAGATTATACTGGCCCAGAGACCTAGCTACGAATAAATGTCTCTGCGAAGCTTGATAACCTGGGAATTAAGAAGCTGTTCTTCACCCTACCGCCACGAGAGCTCTGCAAACGTAACACTGTAGTTCGAGGATTACTTATCTTTGTTCTGCAGTGTTAAGTTGTATAGATTTGTCATCGTCAATGATCAACAGCTCTTACACATGTAAACCTTTACTGGTTTCATAGCAGTCTAGTACAGTGACGATCAATCTATGGTTTGATTCTCAACATGCATCGTGCGCCACCACACATATGTTCCCCTCTTGTCAAGTCAGTTTCAAATGCGCTTCACATGTAAGATACAATAGCTAGACTATGTTGCAACTAGATCTTACATCCCATAGTACTGTTAGCATGTTCCGGTGTATGAACTGCTTTTGTTTCCAGTCCTTGTTTACTGAGGCATATATCATAAGTAGCATCATCCTCGAGAATTCAAATGGGTACTTCAAGAAGTGCGGTTGTTAGGTGAACTTCGGAGATGCTGACGTTGGTTGCATGCGCATACTCTGAGACTTCTAATATGGACTACTAATGGTGTATATAGATCCTGGTATTACTATAAGCTTTTGATGATCTGACAGATAGTTGACAGCTACCTTATCGTACAGATCGGAACGAATAAGATGTCTTGACATCTGAGAATTCTCAGAACTGCCCGTCGCGCTGAATATTCAGTACCACAACTGACGCTATTTGGAGTCAACAGAAAACCTACGGTGGATACCTCAACGATATGCAAAAGAGATTCAACCCTTCACCATGATATTCCATTTCTCTACACCTCGAGCTTCTGTTTCTTTTTACCAAAACCAACTACTATCGTCCTATCTGCTTACCGTCCTCTTCCCAAATTCTCCTCCATCCATTCTCTTCTTCCTATGGATTGTTCTCTCACCATTCATCCAATTGCTCTCTCGGGTTTATTCGTGGAATTCGAACAGGTCAAGCATGCAAAAAATGAGCGACATTAAAACAACTGGCGGAAAAATCGCCAGTGTGGATCAGATATGAGAGTCATTATTCATGAATTGAAATAGTCGTTATTCACTGTATGTTTAAGGTGCTGGTGATCGTAAGTGGTATCCAAAACATGCCGTGATAATTAATACACGCTTCTCATACACCTTACATTGCAAACCAACTTATTCTTACAATGAAGAATTTTCTATTTCTCCCAAACGTATACTAATCTGATTGGGCTAAAGATAGGTATTAGGGTACCAACAGGCCATTTGCACTTGATAACGTGACCCCTCAATCCCAAAAGAGTCAACGGTGCAACTCCTCACTTCCCTTTCAACTTTCCTTGATCAAGCAACGCTGAACTGTTTATAGTGACACAACTCTTATCACACCTATCTCACAGTCTAATAAACATCACCCTGATCCCCCAACTACACTTTATCTTTTACGAGAATGGAGAGATCCGAACTTGTGTTGTTCGTTGCGCGGGCCGACTGCGAAGAAGAAGGGTGGCAGGAATTTCTAAACCATAGCTTGTCATACACACGTGCCGCGTACGTGAACCACTATGGCCCTCTTTCTGAAGAACTGCCGTTTCTCGTCTTCGCCCAATCCTCCACCAGGAAATTCGCTTCCGATACCGTACCAAGCACTATAGCCGAACTCCTTGCCACGGGCAAGGAGACCGGGCTACCCGTTGTCATCGTGATGAATGGGTGGGACGGCCTTACTACGAATCCAGTTGTGATGTTCAACCTCTTTGGGCCATGGATTAATGATGTCGACATATCTCTTCGCGTATTCGCGGGCGAACCGCGCACATTCTTTGGCGTTTCTGTGGTGCATGTGATAGAGGCTTTGCGAGGGGATCATGATGATGATGAGGCTCCCGATCTTCCTTACGACACACAACTCTTCCTCGACAAATTTCATGCACTTCACTACATGGGCATCACCGGAAATCTAAGCCCACCAAGTGCTGCGGCGTTTAGACAGTAGCTCATCGTCTACTCTGGGCGATATCGAGTACGAGACGTCAATGGAAGACACGCTTCAGCTTAGTGCCGGGATGAGATCACAGCCATAAGGGATCAGGCATGCGGAATCATGCTGGTCGATGCGTTATACAGCCAGGTAAGAATCGCGTTTTTATCAAATGTTGAGTACCTATGGTTTTCGGGTATCTGATGAGATAATATTAGATGGCGTATCCTTAAGATTGAACACACCATTTCATGTTGAACGTTTCCACATACGGGCTCCCTATTGACCGAGAAGGACGTGTTACTATTCGGGTCGGTGAAATCGAGGCCCGCAAGGTTGATCGGATAAAGCTTGTTCAGCTGGATACTGTGGTTAAGATAGCTGGGGTATTGCTGAACCAATATTATCCTGCGAGATAGCCAGTGTTTGTTAGCAAACAAATCGATACCAGCTATTATTTAACAGAAACCGATAGACTTACTCAAAGATATACACAAGCTGGGTTCAGATCCTTTCAGATGGCGATTGGTAAGTTCATCTTGGATTTTATCAATATTCTCACTGGGAGGAATTTGTATGACAATGTCAATATAGCAGTCAGGGAAGCCATCCACTCTACTTGGTCTTGAGGTTCGAAAGCACAGTGCGCGTAAAGAATGAAGATCAGTCTCGCGTGTGTGTTGATTAGCAGTATCCATTGAAGGATGAATCCCAGAAAGATCTCTGGGTAGATCCCATGAAGGCCACAGTAATCAAGCAATTAGATAGCGGAATATGATGACTTGTCTCTTTCGCCTGCTGGAACATCTGATAATTGATCAATCAATGCATCAGGAAAGGGGCCATTGCTCATTGTTGAGCCAGGCGCTGAAAGATTCAATCGCAATTGTGGATCAAGATTTGATCCCATGAGTGCTGACCGCGTCTCGGGGCTCAGGCCATCCTGCACATCGAGCATCACCTCTGGCCCATATGAAATGTCCTGGGCGAGAAACGCAGGAAGCCAGATATCCTCATCCACCACAGCGCTCATATGAGGCCCCCACTCATAGGCCGTGCCTGCCGAGGAGCGTTCAGGCGAAGTATTTGAGACATTGTCGTTTCCCCCTGCATGGGACATTTGGAGTGTTTCGTTCGCAGGGCGTACGTTATCGAATCCATTCGGCTCTCGCTCGGGGAAGAGCGCGTTGAGCTGTCTAGAAACCTGGCGGTCAAGAATCTTTTTTATTCGCGCCTTAATGATCTCAATGCTCCGGCTCAGACTGGGCATGGCCGTGGCAGTACGCTGAAGTATATCGAGTAGAAACTTCAGCTCTGCCCACGCCGCTTGGTGGGATTGTGCAGGCTGTGATCCATCCTCTAAGGCCTCCAGTTGGTATACAGCTGTTGTGGCAGCTGTGTAGGTACAATAGCTGTTCATGTATGTGATATGATGGAACCCGAAAGTATGGATGTGCATTTTGAGAAGGCCATAAATTGCAGTTGTTGCTGATCGACATATTTTCCAGCTCTGTCGAATAGTAGCCGAGCGAGGTACCTCTCCACTCGCAACGTGTGGTCGATGAAGGAGGATCAGCGCGTTGTGATACATTAAATTCAGCGATGTGATATGGGGCGGTGGACTCAATTCAGGCATGCCATTTGGCGATATATGCAAGTACGATGGCAGAGACGAGTGCCAATTGTGGAGCTCCTGTTTTATCGACACAAAAGCAGCTGCTCGGGGATCGGACGGATGTTCCGTGTGACTGGCGTACCGTGAGCTATAAAGCCACATTCATTCACTCGATGATGGCGCCATTGGAGATGAGATTCAAGAGCTCTATCTTATCCCAGAGGAGGACATTGATAGTGTGGATAAAACCAGGCAAGCCGTTGTAAGTGAACCATTGTCAATCTCTCTGGCTCCGTATATGAATTTTGACATCTTTTCCTGTGAACCAGTTGCATGGTGCCCATGCCTTCGATGTCAATGTGAATAACAAGCGCTTTGTTCCCCATCTGTTAGTCAATCACAAACCTAACATATCATTTTGGGTCTGTGCTGACCTTTATTAGGGGTATGGACTCGATCTTTATGTACGAAATCGCAGACAATGACTCTGCTCAGCTTCAGTCCATCAATCTGAGCCCAATGGAAGGCGACGGCCCTCGGAATTCCTATGCTAATAAGAATGGGAAGCTCCTCTACGTGGTATGTGCGACTCAAGTAGGGAACTGTGGCCGACGAAACTAACTAACGCCTACAGGTAACCGAGCATAGTGGGTAACGACTTTGAACTTTTGTGGTTTGAATTACTGTATTAACAACAATATCTCTAGCTCAGTGGCTTGATGTTTACGAAATTGGCGAGACTCAACTCCGGCATGTCCAACGCGGCAGCGTTATTCCCGATGGTAAAGAGACCCTGTGCAATATAAACGTCACTACGGATAATTGATGCAAAAGACAACAGATGTACGAGGTCAGTTCACGTTCCGAAGCAATACCGTCCAACCATCTCGAGATGGCAAGTATCTCTTTGCTTCGACCCGCAGTTGGGAGAGCCCCGGTGCCAATGGATATGTTGCCGCATTCGAGCTAGACGATGCTGGGTACCTCGAAAGCGAAACGGCAGTGACTTTTTATGAAGCTCCCGTGACTCTTGGTTCTGCGGGTGGCCTTCGCGTTGCGTCTTGGGAGGACAAGACCAACGGTGATCCCAGCGGCTTGACAGATTATATGTACCTCAGTGATACATCCGAGGGCTGGATGTTTATTCTGGGTTGGACTCCATCGAACAAAACGTTAGACCTCGTTGCCTCACTCCATTACCTAGACAACGCGACGCCGTACGAGGCTACCTGGTTGGATTAGGGTCGTAGCTACACTGGAGGAGACATTGTTAGCTAGTGTGGTCTAGTATAGTGATGCAGTGGTTACTGAGTTCAGGTGTTTCCATCTGCCCTTATGTAGATTCAATCTCATGTACGGAGCTTCCCCTCAGCGACTATCCTGGGACTACAAGTTTCTATGAGGAATTCTCCTTGACCTATGTGATGCCTTATAAACCGGGGATATCTTCATTCCAGATACAGTTACATATAGGGTGCGGACAAGGTCCCACAACATGATTGTTATCAATTGATTCTCTTTTATTTTGAGAGTCTGTAATGGAGGGGAGAGGAGCTGAGCAAGGGGATTTGACTGTGCCAGCATTAATTCCCACTGCTTGTGGAAGCTGGAGTTGTGCCATTTTTCGATAAAAACAATGTATTTTGAAATGTCCGTAGTCATTTATTCAATTTTGCAGCCCGCCTCACTTTAAGGCTAATGACAGATGAAATTAAATACTCATTGCTGGTCAGTGGTCGCATTTATGATCCTGCAAGTAGCCCGAAACAAGACAGGCTGGGCTCCAAATGCAAAGTAGGCATGAAAGCAGGTTAAAGTCTGAACCATAAGACCAAATGCATTCAGATCAACTGTAACCGCTAGTATTGTAGATTAACGCCGGCCCAGTCATCCTTAGTCGCGAATCCACGGACCGAACTAGCACATACAGTAGTTTAGTGGCGCTTCATCCTCACCCTACGCGTTATAAGGGTAGTGTGGTATCCACGAATAGTCTGGGTAGAGAGATTAGTAACGGTGGAAAATTTCCAGAGTACCACAGCTTACCCATTTTGAACCGTATCTTATACCGTAATAACTTCCTTTGTTATCTAAAACCTTAAGAGCCGTTGCCAAAAGATATTCTCTCGGTAGAATATTATTCGCAGATAGGTATGCCGTTATGCTTATTGATAGGTACATAGCAAAGTAAGTGTTGTAAATCCGCTAGGCAAACCAGGTATACTCATAGATTGTAAAGAATCTATAGCCTTGCTTGACATCCAACAAGTGCCATTAACTTTAGTATGTCAATGTTTGACGTCTCCAAAACGTCTGGGCAGAAGTCCTCTGAGACTGGGGGTTCTTGTATATCTTGATTGACCACATGTGTGGTGAGTTTGGACTTCATCCATAGGCTCTGGGTCTGGTAGGTACCTGTTGGTTTGGGATATTAATGGTCGTCCATATACCTTGCGAGCTGACCTATGGTTATCAAAACTACACTTAGTCTATGGAATCTAGATACGTATAAACACATGGATACCCACCTTGCTCAATGCCTGTGAGTACTTCGACAACTCTGCGTGGGATAGCCGGCGCGTGAGTTGCTATATGGACCCAGCGGCAATCAAGAATAAGCAATACATCTGTATGGCTTGAACCGGAGATGGCCTATGGTTCTTCGAGCCCTTGGGTGAGATAGAGGTCTGCATTGAGGGTTTTCTTGGCTGCTCTGTTATACTGAACATACCTAGGGCCTGGCGAAACGTGGACCATCCGGAACATTGAGCCTCGAAGACATTATGTTCTTCGACTCAAAGATTTTGATCTCTCCAACAACCCTTTCGGCCCTTAGGCGTGTCATAGTAACTACATCCGGGTCTTTGTGCATATGTAAGCGATTAATTGAAGTTGTATAATCGGCAAAGACTAAGTAAACGCCAGTCACTGGGCAAATGGGCCTCGTTCTCCACCTTTCGCTCCAGTGGTTTTCAACTCCCAGTGCATTACTGATGGGATCTTTCATGGGCTGAGGCATCGATTCTGACACGCCCGCTTCACCGAGCATATTCAGCAGAGAAAGAATATTATCATCCTGTATGAGTTATGAAGAGCAGATGCGACAAGGCCTTGTGCCAGTCAAAAGCGGATTCCATCGACGCTATTGCATAGCAGAGGAATATTCCGATGATCTGCTTCATCATCTCGGAGGGCCCGTCCGTCTGGGAGACATGATGCGGAATATATTGGAGTCCAGTTAGGCTCTATCAGGTTAATAGAATCTTGATTTATGGCTGAGGTACTTGAGTCGTAATCACTCTCCCGGCGATTTGCCCTGGATCGTGCAGTGGTAGCGAAAAGATACGCTGCCATACATTAGCAAGGAACTTGGGATCTCAATTGAAGATGGTATCAACTGGAGAACCTCAGTCTCTGGGCTGGAGAAAGAAAGAAACAGAGATCGCAAGTGCTTTTATGATTGATCCTTGACTCTGCGCTACTGAATTATTCCCCTAAATTTGTTATTTTCATTCATCGGGGACTGCTTGTGAAAGCGATACCGTTTTAGTATTGAATATAGACAGTGAAATACGATGCTTCTAAGGTATCTCTTATATGAAGTATTGGTACCGCGATAGGAGCTTTTCTAAGTAGCCGTCTAACATAAGCCATTACAGATATCAACATGAGAATTTAAGCAGCTAATTTAGATTAATAGACGTCTTTCATAAATGCCAAAATAGGGATCCACAATGTAGACTGTGTTTCAACATCTGATGTTCTATGTGAATAGTGGTGTGTATTCTCGGCACGAGTCATCTCCTCTCACGCCATCACAAGGAATGCTTTCACCATCGTCAACTTAGTTCCAACAGACCTATGACCTCCTCTCATATCTGCCGGACTCCACCATCCCAGAACAAGCTGCAGATGTCAAGTGAGGGGTTATGCAGATTGTATGTATAAATCCCCGTTTTCTTTCGTGTCTGTCCGGACCAGACTTACGCCTGCAGTCCTCAAGTTAATTCAATAACTTGACCATCGTATTTATAGCTAAACTAACCATGACTGAAGTAGCCCGCCAGCCGAGTGTCCCAGACGGAGCCAGTTCCTCCACCCTAAGACGGTACGTCCATGTACCTGAAACGAAGCATGAGCGTATGTTTAAGCCGCCCACGGATAATTCTATAATGCTAATTGCGCAGTCGACTGGGCTGACCTCGTCACACTCGATCTCTCCCAATTTGATGTACCAGGAGGTAAAGAGAAACTGGCAGCTCAATTGAAAGACGCCGTCCACAACATCGGTAAGTAACCCCCAGTGTACATCCAACACAACACACCAACACAGATCAGGGTTCTTCTACATCACCAACTTCGGACTCTCGCCGGAAGAAATCGACCGCCAATTCGCCATCGGCCAAGAACTCTTCGAGCTTCCCGAGTCCGAGAAACTGAAACACCGCGCCGACCTCGAAGCCGGCAACTACAACGGCTACCGACCACTGGGAGCAATCGAGATCCTGCCAGGCCTACGCGACAACATCGAACTGTACAATGTATTCAAGTTCATCCCGAGGTACGCACGGTCACACCCGGAAGTGATCCTGCGGCATTACGAGGAAATCGAGCGGTTCCACCGGTTCATCTACGACCACATCGTCACGAAGCTCTTCCGGCTGATCGCCATCCTTCTCGAGTTGCCGGAGGATTATCTGGTGCGTGGCCATCCGTATGACGGGCCCAGTGACTGCCACCTCCGGTATATGATCTACCGGGCACGCAGCGCCGAGGAGAACGCGCGGCATCAGAATCTCTGGTCGCGCGGACATACGGATTTCGGGAGCTTGACGCTCTTGTTCCGACAGCCTGTTGCGGCCTTGCAGGTGAAGACGCCTGAGGGCGCTTGGAAATATGTGAAGCCGTATCCGAATAGTATCACCGTGAATATCGCGGATGCGTTGCAGTTCTGGACCAATGGGTATCTGAAGAGCAGCGTCCATCGGGTGATCGCGCCACCCCCTGACCAGGCCCATATCGATCGACTGGGTGTTCTGTATTTTGTCAGGCCGGGTGATGGGCTGGATCTGAAGACAGTGGATAGCCCTTTGCTGAGACGTTTGGGGTTCAAGACGGATGGAGATGATGAGGCACAAGTATCCGCTGGGGAGTGGGTGAGGGCGAGAGTGAAGAGGAACTGGGATAAACCTCCAAAGGCGAATGATGAGAATATTGAGCTTGGTGGTGTGAAGACCACGGTCTTTCATGAATGATTGGGATATGGCGTACTATTCATTCCATATAAGTATACTAGGGGTAGGATTACTGAGGTTTGTTTCACAATTGACCATGGAGGCGGTTGAAGAGCCTGATGGCTAAATTTATGTATATATGACCATTGATGAAAGCTCTATTGTTAAGATTAAATCGTTGTGAGACATGTTAGTCCAATTACCCTTCTTCTGTCACCGTGAGTTATTATAGTATAAGTTCTAGAAAATGATTCTATTTCGTGGATCATGTATAGGATACCATGAGCTCGCGTGAGAAACCCGATCAGTCTTCTTCCAAAAGTTCAGCCAGCTCACGCTCTTCCTCCTCCGTAAGCATTGACCCAGGATTTGGCTCTGGTTCCTCCTCAGTCGATGTGTTCTTGGCCTTTTCTACAGCGATCTGGAGATCTTCGGGCTTCAAGGACCACCGACGGATGGTGGCATCGATACCGACACTGACTAGCGTTGAGCCCAGGAGTACTAGTCCTGTGACTTCCTCGAAATGGCCAGAGAAGGTATGGTAAAGTTGTCCGGTCTGTTCATTACATTAATAAAGACATAGCATACAGGTTAGAAGAACACTCACCGAGCGATTCCATACGCGAACCTCTTCATCTCTGCAAGCAGTCACAACCCAGCCACCCTGCTCGTAGACAACCACGTCGCGGACAAACTCTGGGTGAGTTAATGTCAAGTTTGGCTTCCAGCCTTCCTCTCGCACGAGGCATTTTGCAGTTTTGTCTGCAGAGGCAGTCCACAAGTCGGCATCCCGGTCAAAGAAGAGCTTGAACACATTTGTATCATGGGCTAGGATGGCGTCCGTGCCAGTCAGATCTTTACTGCCACTTGCGATATCGAAATGGCGAATTTCCCGATCGCTACCAGCGCTGAAAACAACCAACTCTTGGCTGTCAGAATCTAAAGAGACTGGATCTACGGCAAGTCCCTGGATACCCTTGGCATGTCCCTTCATGACGGAGAGCCGCTCGCCACTGGCAATGTCGAACACCAAGATCTGCGCGTCAGCCCCGCCGGAGACAAGGACATCCTTGCCCTGGAGTCTGGTAGTGACTACCGCTCTTACAAAGTCGGTATGACCTTCATATTTCTGTTTCACTTCCTTCGAAGCCACATCCCAGCACCAGACGTATTTATCCCAGCAACCGGCGAATAGTAATCGACCGTCGGGGCTAAAGCAGACGCTTGTGATGGGGGCCGTTGGTCCTTTATAAAGAGCAGCAGTTTCACCTGTCTACAAGTGAACCGAGGCAGATGACGATTGGCTTAGTTACGTATCCCAGCGAGGCATCCAACAAGAAGGACACCGTGCACCTACTTCGAGTATAATCTTTCTGACCGTGCCACCACTCTGTGCCACGAATACGGCGCCAGGGTTCAGAGGGTCTGCCTCGACTGCCAAGATCTTACTTTGTAGCCTGATGGGGTCTCCATTTGTATTTTTAGATTTAGCGTCCTTTCGCTTCTGCTCGTCAAGCGCAGCACTGCAAATACGGGAAAGAAGATCAGCGACTGGAAAGCGCGAGTGAAGAAGGTAACGACGTTCTATGGATGGATAGTAGGACTGACGTAGTTTGAAAGAAATCATCCCGATGAGAAGAACGAGACATGTTGAGTAAAAGTGATCAAACAATCACCAGGGATATCAATAATACGTAGACTACCTGGGAATGAATGTCGCATGCAGGGGAAGTGGAGGGGAACTGCAGATGGAGAATGCGGAGTGGAGTTAGTTATCTTCTACTGATTGAATTGTTTCCGGCAAACGAAACGAACGAACTGCGCACTGAGCTTCTCTTGCCCACCGTATCCCGAAAAGCTTTTCCCACCACAAAACCAGAAGTTCCACCTTTTCTTCTTCTTCTCTCTTCCTTCACTTTCCCTCTTTCTCCTCCTTCCCTCAATTCTTTCCTTTATAAACCACCGTCTTTCCCCCTTTTCCCTTCCCTCTCATCGTTTCTTTCTTTTTTCTCTTGCGCGATTGACGCGCATCTCTCCCTTCAACATGGATATGAACCATCTTATAGGGTCAGTCTTCAATGCCTACTGGTCTGAACCAGGGTTTGTGCGGCTAGGCTGGAGTTAACACCTGGCAGTCAGCGGTTCAACCTGATTTCCAAGAGTGACATTCGGTATGTAACCATCGCTCCCTTGTCAATTCTAATCGTCCACGATGGCCGTGCATCTTACTGACCCCCCGGCGCAGCTATGTGGGTACTTTACATGAAATCAACCCTGAAGCGTCCACAATAGCCCTCGAGAATGTCGTGTCCTTCGGTACCGAGGGCCGGCGAGGCAACCCCGCAGATGAGCTTCCACCTGCTTCCAATATCTATGAATATATCGTCTTCCGTGGCAGCGATGTAAAGGACATCAGTGTAGCCGAGGACAAGAAGGAAGATGCAGCCCCAGAGCCTCCACAGATGCCAGATGATCCGGCCATTCTAGGGGTAAGTCGAACCACAATATCAGAGATACTTCCCATAGTCGTAGCTGGTGTCTCGAGTCCACCGACGTTCGTCGTCGGTAAAAATGATCTTATGATGAACTATTTCGGATGTAAACACAGACCTGTTCCGAACAGCGCAAAAACCGTGTGGAGATTTCCGTTGCCTTCCTTCTGATCAGATCATGGACTTCGTACCTTGCAGCTTCATCTTTAGACTCTACAAGGGATTTGGCTAACCTTGTAAAAAATAGAACATGTCTCGTCCAGGACCCGCCCCTCAAGGAATCCCCCCTCAGTCCCAGACGCCACAACAATCTCAGATGCCCCGTCCGCCGCCTCCCGGATATCCCCAACCACAATTCCAAGGAGGCTTCTACCCACCCTATGGACAACGCTTTGGTGGACCTGGGTTCCCCCCTGGTCCCGGGTTTCCAAATATGCCTTATGGAGCTCCACCAGGATGGTTCCCCCCTCCCGGACAAGGGTTCCCCCAGCCAGGCCAATTTCCTCCCCAGATGCCAATGGGTCCTGGCGGCCAGCATCAGACCCCCCCTCCGCCGCGGCCAATGCCCGGTGCGGGTCCTATGAACTTGCCTAAGAACACATCCGAACTGCCCGTCTCTGATAAGCCCTCCAGTAAGCCTGGTAGCCGTAATGGCACGCCCGCACCTAGTAATGCGGCCCAAAATGCCCCCACTCCTCCCGTTGAGTCTAAGCCGCCTGTTTCGGAGGCTCTTCAAGCGGCTACTGGTCCTACTCAAGTCACGGCTGGAACTGCTAAGGCACCACCCACCGGACCACGCAGTGGACGTGTGCAGCCTGCCATACCTATTGCCGCCCCCGGTAAGCCGCCAGTTGCTCAGGTTCCTGGCCCCGCTGGTGTCCCGCAAGGTCAAGCCCAGGCAGCGATTACTGAAGCTACTCGTGCTGCCACTGCTGCCGTAGCAGCTGCTATGGCTAAGTTGCCCCAACCCGGGGCTCAGAAAAAGCCCGGCGATGCCTCTGTTGAGGGTGTCACGAAGCAGATGGCTGAAATGAAGCCTTATGAGCACCGTGCACCCCGGGGTGGTCATCATCCTCGCGGCGGCCGTGGTGGTGGTCATCGTGGCCAGCACCAGGGAAAGAAGATCGAGGTTCCAGAAACGGACTACGACTTCGAGACCGCAAATGCCAAGTTTAACAAGCAGGACTTGGTCAAGGAAGCCATTGCCACCGGCTCTCCTGTTCACGAGGTCGAGCCTCACATCCCCAATGGCGAACCGGAACCATCCGATAGCTATGCTGCTGCGTATAACAAGTCCAGCTCGTTCTTTGACAATATTTCGAGTGAAGCTCGGGATCGCGAAGAAGGTAGTGCTGCTCGTGCCGGTGGCCGAGAGTGGCGTGGTGAAGAAGAGAAGCGTAACATCGAAACCTTCGGTCAAGGTAGTGTCGACGGCTATCGTGGCGGTTACCGCGGCCGTGGCAGAGGCAGAGGATATGGCCGTGGTCGCGGTGGCGGCTATGGTCGAGGCTACGGTGGCCGTGGCCGTGGTGGTATGCGTGGAGGCCGTAATATGTCTCAGTCCACTGGCGTCCCTGCCCAGAACTAGTGTTGCCTTTTGGCATCCCCGACTTGATTCCGATCTCCAGTCGTATTTCTTGAAGCGCTTAGCGTTGAATATTTTCCTTTATTTTGCCTTTTCTGGAAGTGATGCGTCCTTCCCTGGCTTGTTTCTGATATTACCCGGCGTCTGATGGTACCTTCTCACGAATACTTGGCATACAGTCAAGATCTCCTCATGTTTGGGATGTTTTATGGTTACGGTGGGGATTGGTGAATTACCTGCTGGGATGGTTTTTCGTTACGCGGCGTCGAATTATGGCGTTTTACATATGTTGCATGGGTTGGGCATCGCCTCCATTGCATTGATCACATATTTTGATGATAATCATGTTTTGTCTTCCCGGCATACTCGCGCAGTCCCGGGCATGGCGGCATAGGTTGGCTTGTTTCCCACATCCTATGTCTGCATATTTGATTCATGGAGGTTTCTGGTCCCTGTCGACCCTCGGCGCCTGTTGAAGGAGTGCCGCTGGAAGTATCTCTGGGGATACTCGCCGGGAAACTGGATACGACTGGGACCTTGATTTCTCCTGTACCATAATCCAAGTGATCCCATGGATCTAACATGAATGAAAACGAGAAAAACGGAGGCCGTTTGGTCTACCATTATTGTGTGCTCTGCTCGTAGTTTGTAATTGCTTGTGTGGTTCCAGCGACACGCATAACTACCCCAAAGTGGTGCATTGATAAACTTTGGCTACAGATGGAGAAGCTTTGCCGTTGCTGTGCTCATTTGCCGTCGGTTACCTTCACCCCTCCCTCGGTATGGACCTCAACTGACAACCGACTGCAGAGCTCCATGACAGACCAGACACTGTAGTCTCTGATTTGTCAATCTATATCTCCCTTGGGTTTTGCGGAGCTGATCTGCACTGGGATTACTCAACCTGCTGTTCCTCCCCGCATCCACAACATGACGTTCAAGTTTACTGCCTCGGTGAAGTAGCTGATTGCGGATATACATGGAGACTTTAAACTATAACCACGGCACGCGCTTCGTAGAAATGCTATTTTCTCAACATGGCTCCATTCGTCTTCCTCCAAAGCCATCCCCAGACCCGCCTTGATCCACTGTCCCACCGAGATTCCCAGAAATTTGACCCGAGACAGCTCGCAGTATTATCTTATATAGCGGGGCCAGACCTCCAAAATGGCCAGCACCTCAAAAAGACTCAGCAAGATAGCTGACCATCTGTCTACTTCGCTTCCTTCTTCTATAACTTCCAGTCCAAACGCCAACATGACTACCCAAATCGCCGACAACCTCCCCTGGGACCCCAACAGTACGCAGTTCCCCTCTCGAAAAGAACTCCCCAAGATCCCGGGAGCGCCGGAAGGCGCAGCCTGGGTGTGGGGGAAGGATGACGAGGTCTGTTTCTTCGCTCTAGACCTAGCCTTTAACCCTATTACGTCATACTAAGTATTCGTAGATAGGACGTCTGAACCTGCTCACCCCGGCGAGAGTCAAAGCCGCCGCCGCGGAGATTCAGACCGGCGAGATGTTTCGCCTGGAGTGAGTTTGTTTGCTCATTTCATATACCAGAGTCCGGAAGTCTAATGCGCTGTATTAAGTCTTCCGGTGCACGTCCCCGAGACACCGGCTTTCGGACGCGAGACCTTCCAGCACAATATCAAACCGCTGATCAAGGATGTCGCGTACGACGATATCTATACTATGAACACGCAGAGCGGGACTCAGTGGGATGGATTTCGCCATGTACGTCTCTCACCTACCCTTCTCTATAAGAATAGAAAGAAAACTAACAGAAAACCTACCAGTCTCCCACATTGACACCAAATTGTTCTACAACGGAGTACGTACATACATATACACACACACACACACATACATAGAAAACACCACACCCAAGCACCGTTCCCTGATACTAATACTAGAAAACAGACAACCTCCACCGACATCGAACCAGGCCCCAACTGCACCACCCGAGGCAGCATCCACCACTGGGCCGCCCACGGCATCGCCGCGCGCGCCATCCTGCTCGACTACCGGCACTACGCCCACACCCAGAACATCCAGTACGACCCGAACACGCGCCACCCGATCAGCATGGCCGACCTGCACGCCTGCGCCAAATCACAAGGCCTCGATCTCCGGCCCGCCGCGCAAGGCGGCGACGTGCGCATCGGTGACATCCTCCTCGTCCGCTCCGGCTTCGTCGAGCACTACCACCAGCTCTCCTCCGCGGAGCGTCATGCGGCTGCCACCCGCGCCCACGAGGACCTGGCTTGGGCCGGCCTGAACCAGGAAGAGGAGGTCTTGGACTGGTTGCATGATTGCTATTTTGCGGCTGTGGCGGGCGATTCGCCTACGTTTGAGGCTTGGCCGCCGGTCAAGGAGAATGGGTTTATTCATCAGAATATTTTGGCGCTTTGGGGTATGCCGCTGGGTGAGATGTGGGATTTGGAGAGTCTTGCGAAAAGGTGTAGGGAGGTGGGCAGGTGGACGTTTTTTTTGACCAGTGCGCCGGCTAATGTTGTTGGGGGCATTGGGTCGCATGCTAATGCTACGGCTATTTTGTAGTTTTTCTTGGTGGTGTTGAGGTTTGATTCTGGTCCTAAGGGGCATATGGGGATAGATATGTGGGGTGGCTTATGTAGTTCTGGTTGACTATGTGGGAATGGTCGTAACTTCGTTAGATTCGTGAGTATTAACATAGGAAACTTCAACTACTCTTCTCCCCTGGCGTGTGTACCAATACAACACTCCGCCGTTCTTCCTCTTCTTCTCTCTTTGTAGGCTTGATATGTATCCAGCGCCTCGTCCTGTTCTGTTATCCAGATGATGCCCTTCCAATACCAAAAGAGCTGACGCATCAGAAGATATCGTCAGGCCACCGGAACGCATCCTCAGCCTTGCCGTTCATCTTTCCCTGAGCCATTGATTTCCGGTTCCGCTCGCGCCGCCCAATCTCCTTTGCTAGCCTTCGGTCCACTTTCGCAGCTGTCGCGGCTATATCTTTGGGCAACGGGGGCACGGGCGGGATGTAGTTGTATGTGTACCGTTGATCCTTTCGCTTGCTTGGGGATGAATTCGGGCTTGCATCAAGTTCATCAAGATCAATCGGGTCTGAGTGCGGGTGGTTCTGTCGGGATTGGATTGCGTGCTGGTTCTCTTTATCGCGATTGTCGATCATAGTCTGCGCACTGGCGGATCTCAGATCGGCACGTCCCTTCTTCATGCGCAGCGACGGGGTGGTGCCTCTGTTCCGAGAATTGGACGCCCTTCTCTTCACCGAGGGGGACCGCTTGCTGTGCGACCGCAGCGGTTGCGAGGATCTTCTCCTTCGGCCGCGCTCTTCGCTCGGGGAATGTGGGGTGTTGTTTTCGTCCCGCTGTCGCGGGGTTTGTTTGCGCTCGACGGAGCCGGGGCTGTCGCCTCGGAACGTCTTGGGGAATTTGGATCGCCGAGACGAGTCGGATTGGTTGCCTTCCTCGGTGTGCTTTGGTGTGCTTTCTTTCGGGGATTTAGGGGTGTTTGCTGCGCTGGCGGATTCGGGGTCGGGCGATTTGCGCTTGAGTGATGGGCTGTCGATGGTCAACGACTGTGTTGTTCGCTGGCTGGGGGATTTGGCTGGGGATTTGGCTGGGGATTTGGCTGGGGATTTGGCTGGGGTTTTGATTGTGGACTCGGGCTCGATGGTTGTCGTCGTTGGTTCGGGGTCCTGGCTCTGCATGGTACGTTGGATGGTCTCTGATAGTGACATCGGGGGAGCTGAGTCGGATGCAGGCGAGATTGGGGATACTGGGTCATGGCTGTTGAGGAGTCGCTCGGAGGGGAGTGTAGGGAGTGCGCCGGGCACGAATTTCCTCTGGTGAGATGAATCATGACAGTGCGATCGCTCCGGGATCGGGGGTGCATCGTCGCCCATGAGCTCCTGCAGCTCTCGCCGTGCCTTCTCAAGCTTCTCCTCCAGCGTGCTCACCCGTCTCAGCAGCTTCTCTCTCTTTGACTTTTGCTTGCGCAGTTGCGGCTGGTCGGTGTCTTCTGATCGACGACCAAGGGGGATAAAACTCGACGTGATGCCCAGTGACGACCTGGCACGACGGATCTCCTGGAACGAATTGCGCAGCGAGCCACTCGACTCATGACCCTCACCTGAATTCTGCCTTGAGTGACGTCCCGTCGGCGGCTTGTAGTCCATCTTCTCCTGGATTGACTTCCAAGTCTGGTCCGCCAGGTTGTTACTCGACTGCGACCCCGCATCAGCCATGTACTTGCCCTTGACGGCGCCCCGATAGCCCGCCTTCTTCAACTCCGCATACGCCTTCTCGACACGCGCGATATCATCGTCCGCCGACTGCTTATTCGCCTCGGCAGACGGCGACCCCTTCCACCCGGCGACATTTCCCCACCCACCAAACGGATTAAACGCGGACGCGATGGCTTTCCCGAAGCGAAAAATCCCCGACGACCGATGCGTCGGGCCATTCTGTCCATTGGCCGACTTGCCGTCGCGCAGAAAGATGCTGGGCGGTTTCTCACTGACGCTGTCGTTCATCATGCCCTCGACGAACCGCGACCGGCGGCCGCGCCCGCTGGGACCCGCCTGCGTCCGTGCCGGCCCGAAGCGTTGCGCGGCGACCCATGGTCAGTCCTGGAATTGTTCCTACTATGAAAGGGCGAGCGCCAGCGCGAGCCAGTCGATCCGGTGTCTTTCAGCGGCGGCGGCGGTTGCAGTTCCTCTACAGGCCAGTCGTTGGAGCGACGGCGCTTAGCGGAGTGCGTCGATCGGGGCGAGCTGGCCGGGTGTGCGGAGAGGGCGTAGTCTTCGTCTGCGTCGTCAAAGCGACCGGAGACGTCAGAGGAATAGTCGGAGGAATACTCCTCGTTGTCGTAGTCATCGTAGTCGTCGGTGCGCGAGTGCTTGCGGGACCGGTCATCGCGACGACGGCAGGCGGATTCGAGCGTCTGGTGTAATTGGCGGTCTGCTTGGGTGTCGTCTGTCGACATCTGTGCTCGGAGCTGATGCGAAATCGTCAGCAAGGGTTGGCCTGGTCGGAGTACAGAGCGCAAGGGAGGAAGAAAATGGGGCCTCAGAGCTGTCAGATTTAATTGTCAAGGATGGACCAACCTCGGCACCCAGCGTCATCCCTACACTCTTTTTTGTTTTTTTCCCGTCTTCTCACCTTGTCCCCACTCGTTTCTCCGACAATGACGGCGCCGGTCACTACTAGTATTTGATCGGGTGATCCAAGGACAAGACAGAACGAGAGAGTTGACACCGTGAGAAAAATAGCAGACGAGGGGAGAAAGAGGAGAAAGAAAAGAAGAAACGAGGAAATATTCTTGTTTTGATTGCGGGGGGTGAAATGAGGTCAATGTTTACCTTTTCGTGTGGATTGTTGTTGTTGTTGTTGTTTTCTTGTTTGGAGAACTAAATATGCGCCAAGAAGGCCTTAGGCTGTCCCATCTTGATTAAGGCCATCCAGCCGATAGTTATACTCCCTCATTCACCGTCAATGCATATTGTTTTGTTGTCCCGGTATGTTTCGCCGGGGAATCTATGCAGTATGTATGTTTCTGTATGGAATGAACGACGATCAGTTGTGAAGATATGTAATTTCATCGCGCGTAGCGATTCGATCGAATGCTATCTTGCGGAGATATGTGATAGAGACCAGAATCTGTGCGCCAAATATTTATCTTAAATTCCAAGCTCCCAGCACAAGGGCTCTGTCTAATACGTATGCCGTGGTGGCTGCCATGTTCTGGAGACATGCACCTGTCACACTGCCTTGGGCGTTACATCTCTGCCACGTGACATCGTGCTGATAGTGTCACGTGGTGTTAAACTTATGCCTGAGGCACTTGGTTTACTGGAAATGACGTCAGAGTGCATTGAATAGGCAATAGGAACCCAGATCACTCTCGTGCAGTCCTACAGTCCTACTAGTAGTACTCCTGTCACACTGCAGCCAGAAGATGGTGCATAAAGCAACATACCAGGGGAAACACTGTAGGGGGCGCGCGGTCTAGTACTTACTAAGTTGTACCATTGGTATTTAATTTAATGGTCAGTGTGTCTTACAAGTTATGCGTATACCAGTGCGCTCCAATGGCAAGAGAAAAGACTAAAAGATCATCGATAATCAGATTGGTTGACTAAAGAATGAACCCATATACAACTATGTCATTCCACCAACATCAGTCGTGGCACAGAACAGTGTCCAACCGCCCATCATTCCTCATAGCATCACCTCCATGGGCTTTCCAAGTGACTTCCCCTCAGTTCAACCCCGGACCAAGACCGTGCCTCTCGTCCCCAATACACAGTTCTGGTGACATGACACAATCTTAGGGCTTGCCGTCTTCTCTAACCTTCTCCATGACAGCTCTAGCCAAGCTATCCATGCTGTCGTGAGTTGAAAGTCCGTCCAGAAGAAGATTTCCGTTCCAGTCCTTGACACTGATCTTGCGTACATGTCCTTCGACGGATTTGTCCCGGTGCTCAAATGTCATGGCAAAGCGCCAGTCAGCGTCGGTGAGGGCCTTTCCCAGCTCTGTGGTGTTGGGATGGCAGGCTCTGGGTCCCCAGATCGTTTGGCCTTTGTATTTGAGCTCACCCGTGAGGGTGTGGCCTTCCACAGAGTGGCTTTTGTGCTCGGTCCAGACCTCCATGGTTCTGGTGGATCAAGTTAGCCTTGGAAAGACTCTTGGGTACAGTAGTTTTTCTTACCTGTTTGGTACTGTGGTGATAACTTGTGATGTCTGGCAGCTAGGGAGCTTCGTGCAATGGAAGGGAAAGAAAAGTGATGGTGCTGATTGATACTCGACAGCTTGGGGATAGGAGTTCCTTTATATATCCGATAGAGCCTAGTAGCCAACCTGTACTTGGACTCCGCATGCGGACAGAAGTACGATACCCGAGTCTGAGCGTATACACCCTTCGCCAGTCATGTCTCGGTAGAGGGGGGTTGGCAGCCCAGTGAGCAGGTGGCTAGCTGAATCCATGATCATTTCCTCGTTCTGCTATGCAAAATACAGCTACTGAGATGGACCAGACCCTTGATGGCGTGGGGCTGAGCTGCTGGTCTTGACAGGGCTCGGTCATATCCATGAATCATGTTATCTGATCTCTATCTATCTTTTCTTGGTGGCGGGGTGGTTGCCAGTCGAGTGAACAGGGGGCGAGCTGAATCTATAACTATTTCCTGTTTTGGCCATACAGACTACAGATACTGGGCTGGTGTGGCGCCCTGTTAATAGAGCTGAGCTGCTAATCTTGGCAGGCTTCGGCCGTTGTATCTGTGAGTCCTGCTGTCAGATCCCAAAGTGTCTAGCGCGGGGCAGCTTTATGGTTGTTTGCAGACACGAAGTAGCAGACCTAAGTATCTCTTGCCCCTGTCATTCCTCGGTACTGGGGTACTCTTCAAGGTTGTAAGAACGTGGCGAGCTGAATCGATGATTGTTTCCTCTTTTGTCATTCAACCTGGGAATACTGGGACGATGTCTCAGCTGAACTATTCCCTGTCAGATTGTCCTGCTCAAGGTTCCTATTGAAGGTGATCACAGTCTTTCCTTTGTGGCTATACTAATGACGACCAAAGGTTCAGGACAGACCTTTCTTAGTTGCCTTACGTTTCTGCAAGTCCCCGGAAGCCCATGGACGCTAGAGAGTGGAGCATCATGCAGATGGATCACTGCGGAAGAGTTCTGGACCTGTCGGCTAAACTGTCCAGGCAAAGATCAGGGCATTAAGCTTCCTGTCAAATACCTTTCCACCACATATACGTATCGTAAGAATATTGTACCCGCTCAAGTTGCGGTTCTGCCTGTCTCGCAAGGCTGATATGATGAATTGGTTGCTAGAGCTTGTCGCTGGCTGCTTACAAAGGGAGGTCCCATTTTGGTTTTGATTATTAGATAGCTCTGGTGACAGAATAGCATAGCATCCCATCCATATCGTCGTAATACATCCGATTATGCGTACAATACCATGCATATTGATGTTTGGTGAGGAACTCATAAGGTGGGGTGCAGACCCCCGCGTACTTTGGCACCTCACCTCTCCACTAGAAAGGCACAACCCGAGGACTACCAAGTCTGCCAGCACGCGTACTACATGGCTATTAGGATAGAGGCGTGACACTACTCCCTTCCTAAAGACTTGATTGGCAGCTAGCCTCCCCCAGAGGGAACCTTAGAAGAAAGTACTAGTAGGTCACGGTACGGACCGTGCGTGTGCAGCAGTGGTCTCGACCACAGGGAATCAGTCGACTGCGGTAACATCCTCAATATCCATGGATATCCGCATATCCTCTGCACAAATTGTGGATATGGTATGTCAGCCACTATCCTCAATCCTCAGCTTTGTAGATATAGTATTCTACCTAATATCCAATGGAGAGGATATACCGTGGTCTAGGAATCAGGAATCGCCCGCCCTAGACTATCCGCAGTTCTGCATAATCTGATTTTGTGACTACAGGGAACTAGGTAAAACTGCCGAGAGAGAGAGAGAGAGAGAAGGGGTTCTAAATTATGCATGTCAGATGTGGAGGTGGGTTTTCATTACGTATTAATGTCAAGACTGCGGCCGGCTTTCGGATCGCACCGCGACTCTAAATACACGCCAGCGAAGACCTGCAGGTTGCGCTTGGATGTCACATTGCAGCAGATGGGGATAATACTGGAATGCTCTTGTGCTGCCTTTTCAAGCATCTCCCGCTGGCAGTGTAGGATGTAGACCTTATACATGCTATGAAGATATGTGATTAAAACATATTTCACAAGTACTGTGGAACTTTCATCCTCGTATCGTCGTGTATTTGTGGAGTGATGAGTCCTTTGCTTGCCATTTTCTAAGGGTCTTAGAGGAAGATAAAGTCTCTGGGTGATCAATTTCTAAGTTTTTCGAATCAGATATATCATATGCTCAAGTATTGACTTGCAATCACTCGAAGCTGCTTCTATTAAAATTTGCCCTCATTCTGCTAGCAGCACATAATAGCTAGACACTGTATTGTACAGTTCGCCGAAGTCATCAACCCAAAGACATATTTGTTGTAATGTAGAGGAGCATTGAGTTATAGTACTTTCTTCTGTAGACCTAAGGGTTTAGATATATGAAGGATATTAGACCAATTGGAAATTGCTCTAACTGAACCTGGACTTAGTATAAGGATGAGAATAGTACCCCCAGACTTGTTCGACTTCAGAATCTAGGGACCCCGTCTGGGCCCGTCTCCCATCCGGCGCAAGGCTGAGTTTTCGGTGTGCTGATCCTTATCCATAGAAAGCAACATCCCCCGAATCGACTGCAAGATGACAATTCCTGGTACAGCCCAGCGTAAGACTATTGGGAACACCATTTGATGGCGACCAGACTCTCCACAATCGAAACATAGACCGCTCTGCCATCGCTCCTGCTCAAACTCAATCGGCTACTTTTCCTAGGTACGAATTTTGTCTTGCAATTCTGTTTCGAGTCTAATAAATTAAGGTGATGCAATGCATGTCTTCTGTGTGATGGGGTTGGCCCTATTTCTACATCAGGTGGGAAACAATAACATATCGACCAAGGGGATTTGTATTGAAGGGTACCCAAAGGAAATCATTGGTTAATTTGATGTTCGCTGCATACTGCTCCAGTTACGACACAGCCCCCATTGTTGGCTATCTGTTCTGTGGCTCATGGCACACAGGACCTCATCTGTCTCTTGGCTCGTGGAAGTGCTTGTTGTAAGGGAGGTCAACAGCTCTGGACGAACAGTTCCTGTCGAAAAAAAAGTGTATGTAACAGTCAAGAGAATTCTGTCTCTTCTTTACTAGGTTTTACTCCTCTAAGACTGGCACCCGCACCCTCGGCGGGTGGTAGTGATGGCAGGCCTGATATAAAACTCGCGTAGGCCAGAGGCCAGATGGTTGTAATCTCTGAGTAAGTTGCAGTCTCACTGATAGCGATCAAAAGGGAATCAGGAAGTTATCGCAGTTCCATAAAATGCTGCGCATTCCTAGGCTCAGTCTCAAGACTCTTGTATCACATCTTTGGAGGCAGACACATTCCCTTTGAGGATGGATTGTATTTTATACCAAATACATACTACTTAATTAGAATACCCCTACCTCTCATCATTCTACTCAGAAAGGAAATAAACATAGAATGGATCCACCGATAACAAACCCCTTGTCCGCAACTTTCTTTGAAGTAGCCCGTGAAGGGATATACAATGGCCATGAAAGGCACCACCACTATAGTAACACAGAGAACTAGTAACTATGCCCCAATAAAGAAGATAACTATCATACCAACAAAGAAAGTGGAACCGATTAATTAAAACTGGCAGATATAATATCTTAGCAAGTGGGCGTTATAGCCCAGGGGTTGAAAGCTTATACAAAGTAAGAGATCCATTGTGTTAGCTATAACTATATCAAGCATTCGTCGATGATAAGAGGTACTGCTATGCCCAAGTGTATAAAGAGGATGAGAATGCACAAGGTTATGCAGGACCGACCTGCTTTACTTCCTGAGCTATGTCGGCTCATTTACGGTGTCTCTTCCTGGAATGTTCCTCCCCTTCGATATTTCTTGTGGAATGACAATTGACATGTGCAGGGAATGTTAATATTTACTCTGGGTACAGGTTCTTTCTACTCCGTATGGCTTCTGACTTGAGAAAGACACTACATGCCCTACAGAACATATATATCGATACATCACTGGGTGATAGTCATGTCATGTACAGGTCAAATCCAATATATTTCTGATATAGAATGAAGGTCGTCGATCTGAGCTGTCGCATACGTCATCGATGGCATGCCAATGGATGGGGTATGGTCATGGGCAAACAAGGAAATGGTCGAAGGAGTGGAATCAGGCATGTCGCATGTCTAAGGCCCCGGGATTGTCTCGGATCAATGCATCCACGTTGCGCAAATGAATCACCAAACTTTGCGAAAAAATGATACGTTTTTGATTGCTCACTCGCTTCTATTCGCGGGAAGGGAGAGGCCCCAGGCTCTTTAGCATGCCTGGAAACACATCGGATAATAAACATGAAAGCTGTCGTATATAAAACGAAGACAAGAACAATCCGGGGAATATCTTGGAAACCACATGCAGAGCATCATATACAATAATGGCAAAGATCGAGAAAAGAAAAGAAAAAAAAAAGAAGGGTGGTATAAACATCAAAAGTCTGGTTCGTTAAAAGTATCCCTGAAGCCCGCCACACCAGAGACCATGAGAAAAAGGGGCAGATTACGTTAAAGAAATCAATCGGCGACCATTCGCCAAGACGCCGTCCTACATGAGCGGGAGAAAAAGCACAAATCAACTGGTTTTTATGGGAGTGCAGGGGAAATCTTCGTGGCCATTCTCCCGTTGGCTCGTTTGTACGCCATTTCATCGCGCGTATCGGTGTAGAAGTTCCGACCGGCATCCGACAGCCTGCGAGGATACCCATCCGTATCAGGACGCATGCCGTTGTAGAGGGGACGGTCATCATGGCCAAACGAATCTTCGTATGACCGCTTGGACAAGCTGGCACCCGTATCCCACAAGAACTTCTTGCCCGCGCCGATGTCGTGACTGGGGCTCTGAGAGATACTGCTGGATGGTTGAGAGAGATTGTTAGGGTAATCTCCTGATAAGGCCTTGAGGGGCGGAAGGGAAGGCACCAGACTCGATGACGGTGTCTGAGACCGGGGTGCCGCCGATTGAGCCATGGAATGATATGCGTTCGGATCAGACGAGCGTGGCTCGCCGGATGGCATATTTAGTGGCTTAGGCGGTTCCAAACGGAGCGGAGGCAACCCACTCTTGGGATAGCTGGACCGCTCCGTGGACATCCGTGACGACGGATAGGGGTAACTGGTCGTTTCATATTCAGCGCTCGTCGACGGGTTCCGAGCATGAGAATATGATGGATGGGGAGAGAACGGGGCTGACAACGTGGACGCGGACTGTGGAGTTGGGGGCAGTTGGGGAGCTGGATATTGAGTTTGAGTTGAGCCAAAGGAGAGGTGCGACTGATATCCGGTATTATGGGATGGTGCCGCGGGAGGAGCGGGAGGAGCGGGCGTGGAGGCCGCGGCTGGTGCGGGAGCGGGTGCTGGCGGAATTGGTCTTTGGTACGGCTGGACACCCTGGAAACCATACTCGGTCGCGCCAGAGGACCGGCGCTGAGCATCAGCCCCGTAGGGGAACGAGGGATCCACAGTACTGATACTGGTCGATCTAGGCCGTTCAACTGGAGTGCCCGCGTACCCATGCGTATCCGGGGTAGAGAATCGGTCAGACGATCGGTAGACTCTCTCCTCGTCGTAGTCGTAGTCATCCGTGCGCTTCTCGCCCCGACGTCTCATGCGGACATCACGTCGAATCCGCACACGACAACCCTGCTCTGCAATAACCCGACTCAAGGAGGTACTCGTGGTCAATCCAGGGAACTTCTTGGCGCTAAAGACGGTGAACGGAACAGAAACGACCTCGAGACGGAAATCCAGGAATGACTTCGGCGCCATTGGTTTCGATGGCATTGCGTTGGGCATGGAAGACTGGATCGGAGCATTCTCATTCGCATCCTTGCTGTCCTTGGTTTCCTCGTAGAGATGGAAGTTCAATCGATATACACCCTCGTGGCGCACGGAAAGATCTGGGAAGATGAAGTAACCGGCTTGAGATGGGCGATCCAAGTAAGCCACGCCAGCTACGGGCACACCAGTCAATACTGGGCATGTCGGGTTCGGAGCAAAACGGCCTTGGGCCATGGGGCGAGCGGTTTCTAAAGTAGCGAACAGGAAGAAATTGGCGTTGTATGCGAAGGTGATATCGGTCTTGTTCAAATCATCGTTGGGATCGGACTCGTATACTCGAAGTTCGACGACCGGTGGAGGATCGACTGGACGACGGTCCGCGGACGCTATATGAAGTCAGAACCATCAGCTTGATTCACTGTCCCGGTCCCTATTGCTGGTTGGGTTGCATACACTTCGCACCTGCACCGCAGGCTCGCGCACGCTCCGGTTGCTGCATGACATTGAGTTTGTATGTGAGCTTCTTGCCCTCTCGAGTGATCCGGCTGACGGAGGATTCCGTCTCGTTCGGCGGAGGCGCCAAAGGAGCTCGTGTCGCCATCTTGACTTTGGTGCGAATAAACTGCCAGGATTAGCACCACCAGACTCGACGGCCACCGTAATTGAGCACAATTTCATGGTCGAAATCCAATAATGACCGGGCAGCCATGTAGGTTAGGACTTACTTGGCAATCTCACGGTCCAACCAAACAAATCAACGCTATTAAAAAAAGTGCTTGCTTCAAGCAAGCAATCTATCCTCGTTTTGCCGTGTGTAAATCTGGTTTTCTTCTAGTCTGTTGATTACTTCGGGCGTGACTCCACGATTGCAAGCCGTGACACCGACCAGTCGGCCAAGAAAAATCCAGACAGAGAGCTAGGGTAGTGTCCAAGTAGCCTGCGCGATGAAGAACGAGAGAATCACAAATGTCGACTAAAAGGGGAAGGGAGGAAGACTAATAGAAT
>NW_015378174.1:0-78955 GCF_001204775.2 Aspergillus nomiae NRRL 13137 | reverse complement strand
TAAAAAAAAAAAAAAAAAAAGAAAAAAAAAAAAAGGCAAGCTGAATGCAAATGCAACGGATAGTTATCTAGGGAGGCTGATCTGCGGAGGTTGGGGGGAACCAAACATGAAGCAACGGTATGTGGGAATGGAAACAGTCCAAGTCGATAACGTCACTTCCCGTTCATGGCCCTTACAGTGTGTAGCAATGCAATTGTAATTCGATCTGGGGGATTTTGTCATCGGACAGACATTGTTCACTAACTAGCTGAGAAAATTGGTGTACTTTCTCAATGGATGGATCATTTTGTGGTTGTATTTTTATTTGATTTTATTATTATATTTTATATTTTATATAATGATTGGATTCGTTTTCTAAAAATACCGGGTGGTGGGTGGAAGTTGAAATGACACGCCGAATTGAAGGCCAACCGAAGCGTTTGCGGCCAAACTGCCATTGACGACCCCCGCGTGGCGGTAGTCCCCGTAGGTTGGTCTGGGGTGCTGTGACCACGCACCCTCCCCCAGAGAGAAAAAAATAACGAATTGACGGGGATGATACCAAATCATGGCGGAGGGATTGGGAATATACTAGATGATCTGGAAGGGAAATGCCAGGAGAGAATTCGGGACGCTGTTCTTTTCGTTTGTACTGTTTCTCTTAACCTGGTGTGGGCACTCTGCAACAGAAATATCAGAGGATCGCGGTGATTGTGTGGGTTTTTTTTGGTATTTTTGTTTTGTGTGTTCTGGTAATGATGCGGTAACTTTGGGGGTGGCTGGCAAAGGGAAAACATGGCCAAGCAGCCATGGACAACTGTTAGGATACTGGAACGTACCCAACTAGACTCAATTGGGAGACAGCCGTGCGCCGTGGTAATTCCACGACCCCTTGCTAATTCGCCGCAAGCCTCTTTCATTTTTCAGGAACTCGTCGAAACTCGATCTTCTGATCTTGACTTGGATCTGTCTAGCGTTCTTGCTGTTGGCCTGTCCTCAATTCTCCCCTTTGCTACGAGAAAGCAAACTGCTCGAAAGTCGCCCCAAATTCAAAAGTGCCGGTGCGTTTGCGTGCCACCCGTCATTCACGTTACCCATTTTCCCTCGCTCTAAAAACCCATAGCTGATCTTCTTCCCCCCGACTAACTAGCTCTAAATCGTCTCTTGCGTCGTTCCACCTCAAAACGTTCGCATCTCCTTCCCTCTCACGTTCATCCACCACCAAAAGAACGACAACGCTCGACTTGGATACTTCTCCTGCTTTGGGTTCGGAAGTCTTTCTCCATCACCCAGCGATCCATCTCATAATGCCTACGCCACTTCCTTCTAGTTTTGCTTCGGCCGCTGCTGGCAACACTGATGCCTCTCGAAGAGGCGATGGAACTGCCAGTGGAGAATGGTATGGAAAAAAAATTAAACCACCTTGCTATCCCGCCCTTGTCGTGACCTCTATCCCTTCCCTGCCAGTCGGAGATGCCACGCTTGCCTTCTCTCGTTCCTTGCAGCGGCGTGATCGCCTCCCCTCCCTCGTTGGATCGTGATTGAAACTCGACCACTCCTAACGCGCATCCCAGGGCTCGAAACCGCATGAACGGAGCAACACAAACCTTCCGCCGCCCCTCAGTTGCGACCAACCCTTCCCACAGTCGGGATACCAGCCAGCCCGCATCCGCTACGACGCCTACGGCCGGTACTTACACTCCCCCACATATGCTTTCCAATTACCAGTCTAGCGCACTCCGCAACGGGGCAAC
Organism: Aspergillus nomiae NRRL 13137; assembly: GCF_001204775.2. Taxonomy (NCBI): domain Eukaryota; kingdom Fungi; phylum Ascomycota; class Eurotiomycetes; order Eurotiales; family Aspergillaceae; genus Aspergillus; species Aspergillus nomiae. The sequence continues at coordinate 77,222 of NW_015378174.1, read as the reverse complement.
CAATGACACTCGGTATTCCAAAGAACAGCTGTTAGAACTTTATAAGGCTCAACGGGAGACAGGTATTTTGGGTAAGAACCTCGCAGAATATCTCGCCGCCGACTGGAATCCGCAGGTAGAGACACCCGCCGCCAACGGCGCTTGGGGCCGGCGGGAGGATTCGAAAGACAATCCCTCTGGGCCTGGGGTGTGCTGGGATCACGGAGGACAGATGGAACCGTTGAGCCTAGTGGACATGACTGATGATGAGAAAGAGGTGCGTGTCTTGGTTCCCTCTCCTGTTTGCGAATTGGCCGTCGTGCCCTTGTTTGGGAAGAAGCTGTGCTGAACGGGCGTAGTTGTTTTCCCTCTCAGTGAACTCCCCACTGAAGCCGCCACCCACCAATGTACCCAAGGAGAACACAGGCGCTACTCCGGGAGGACGCAAGGGATCGATTTCTCAGGGTCATATGAACAACTACAACACCTCGTCCCCAAGCTCGAATCGCCCGGGGCCTAGGCGTCGGGAGACCGGCGATTCGATCGGTAACCCTATGTCTCCTACCACGGGCGGTTCTCGATTCTTCCGTGACGAGCCGAATACTGCTACCCCACCCCCGTCTCTCCTCCGTCGCAAAACAGATTTTCGGGACACGTCGTCCACCGCTCGGTGGGAAGAGAAGGAGAAGGAATCGGCTCGGGATGTGACCTCGGAGGCCTCCTCGCCGTTTAATTCCTTGAAACGCAGCTCGACTAATCCTCTGAGTGCAGCACCGGGGACAACCAGTTCGCCGTGGGGCTCGGCTTCGCAAAATGCCAGCTTCTCGCCCATGGGGGCCTTCGGAGCGTTCTCTCTCGGCACGAACCCCACGGAGAAAAAACCAGGCTTTGGCAGCCTTCGCGGGGAAAGTCGCCTGAAGGGCCTCTTTTCGAAGGAGAGCTCGGAGGATATATCAGCTGCGGTGAAGGAAAAGCCGTCCATGAGCAATCTGGAACGCTTGGCAGGTGAGGGTGAGCCGCGCTCGCAGTCGCCGTGGGGGGAAACTCTCAAAACCCGCACCGGACGGAGTGAGACGAACCCATTTCAGGAGGAACCTCGGAGCGGCAGTGCTGCACTGGGGGGATCTCAGGAACTTCCATCCCAAGGCGCCGACCCGACCGGATTCGCCGCGTTTGGAATGACGTCCAGTATCCCCGGCTTTCGAGAGCTGATCCAGAGCCACGAGAACTCGCGTAATCCCACCCCCAGTTTACTCCAGGGTCATGAGCCCACCAGCCCGACCAATACGAACCCGTATCAAAGCCCCCATGGGGACCGAGGAGACGTCGATGATGTCGAGACGGACGGCTCTGATATCCAAACCTCGCACCATCCTGGCCTCACTGGACTGCGTGACACGACTGCGTTTGGCTCGATCAGACGAGTCGGGTCGGGCATGGACTTGCCTTCGATCGATCGGAGCGCGACGTCCAGCGTGGCCGGAAACCGCAGCTTCTCCAGCTTGGGTGGTTTGGGTGGCCTTCCCTCGATTGGAGGGGCGGCCGGATGGCCTGCAAGCGGTGCCATTGGCACTCCAACCAGGGAACGATCTGCTTTTGGCGGCGGCGGCGCCTTTGGCGATCCCATCTTTGGCACGATGGCTGATCTCCAGTCCCCTAGTTTGTCGACCCTGGGAGGAGGCGGTCTCTTCAGCCCTGGCATCAGTGGCACCGGCAGCATCGGGCGCTCGAGCAAGCTAGGGTCTCTCTTCCCTGCGGCGATGCAGGAGCAGATGCAAGGCGATCCAGCACGGGCTGATCTTGGCAGCCTGGACGATGGCTCCCGGCAACCAGGTATGATCCCCCAGGGGTCAACAGTACCACATGATATACTAACCCACGGTGAAGATCCCCAGCAGGCAGACAAGTCTGGTCAAACCAACCCACCTACCACCGCATCTACTTCCCAGACTCCTGTCTCTGCCGTTGGCTCCATCCCCACCTCCATGGCCCCTGACGTACCTCCACCTAGTCAGACTCCCGGACAGCCTGGAAGCAATGGCGGCTCTGTTCCTCCTGCTCAACAGCGGACTATGGTGATGCCCGATCGTATGCGCTGGATTTACCGCGACCCACAGGGGAACATCCAGGGTCCTTGGACGGGCCTTGAAATGCACGATTGGTTCAAGGCAGGCTTCTTCAGCCCGGACCTGCAGATCAAGAAGCTCGAGGACCCAGAATTTGAACCGCTGGCTCAGTTGGTGCGGCGCATCGGCAATTCGCGCGAGCCCTTCTTGGTTCCTCAGATCGGGATCCCTCATGGACCCGATCCGAACCCTGGTCACTGGACAGGAAACACGGCGGGTGCTGCTCAGCCTCCCTTCCCTGGCAGCTTCCCAAGCTTTGGTACGACGTTGACCGCCGAACAGCAGAATGCCTTGGAGCGGAGGAAGCAAGAGGAGCAGTACCTGATGGCCAGACAGAAGGAACATCTCGCACAGCAACAGGCCATGATGAAGCAAATGCAATTCCAGGGACTGCCCCCCACTATGCACCCCCATCAGCTCCAGCATCATTCGAGCGCCCACAGTCTTCACAGCCAGCCCAGTTTCGGTAGCATTGCTTCGCCTGTTGGTTTCCAACCATCGCCAATCCAGGGACCTATCCAGCAGCAGCAACAACAGCAGCAGCAGCAGTCGCAGCCGCAGCCGCAACCTCTTGGTGGCTTCTTCGACGCCGCCGGTCCGATAAGGCAGAGCGCCCTGCCCAACGTTGGTCCTGGGATGATTGGGACTGAGCTAGGCGGCAGTCAGGATCAGCTCCCTGCCCTTCTTGAGCGTCTGAACGTCAACCGACCGGATCCGTTCGCTTTTGGCAGTGCAGCGCCCTTTGCCACTCGGCAGCCGGACAGCTTGTTCCATCAACAGCAGGTTGCCACCATGCTCCAAGATCGGGCTCAGCTGCAACAGGAGCAAGAACAATTTGACAGCACTCAAGGTGACAGCTTGTTCGACCAACAGGCCCGTGAAGAACGGCTCCGCCAGTTCCATGCTTTGAGGGCACAGGAAGATGAATTCGGCATGCGCACTGCTGAGGGACTTCCCACTCATCCAACCACTGGTCCTTCTCCCCCGCCTGAAGCCGAGTCGGTCCAGGATGTTGACCTCGACTCCCCCCCGGTGGATGCAGAGCAACCTACTGTAGAAGACGAAGAACCGATCCTCACTCTTTCCCAGCAGGTTCAGAAGGCTGCATCCGCTCAGAGACAGCAGCAGGAGCAGCAGGAGCACGAACAGCAGCAGAGCCAGGCCGCGAATGAAGCAGCATGGGCCGTCAAGGGTGATCCAGCCATGCCCCAGCCGTTCCCTCCCCCACCGTCCGCATCGCCGCTCCCAGCTCCCGCGGCACAGCGCAACCGTCAGAATGTTGCGGAATCGCTCGCAGCCAACTCGAGATCTCAGACCCAGACTCCTGTGGAAGCCCCTGCCACGTCCATTGCCCCATGGGCCAAGGAGGCGCATGAGGTGCCCAAGGGACCGTCGCTGAAGGAAATTCAAGAGGCCGAGGCTCGGAGCGCTGCTCAGAGAGAAGAACTGGCAGCCGCTGCTCGTCGGGCTCAACTGCTCGCAGAGCAAGAGCGTCTTAGCCAGGCTCAAGTCCAGACGCCTGGTCTCCCATCGACTGCCAACTGGGCCAGTGCCGGATCTCCGTCTACTCCCGCGTCCACCGGGTCGGTGTGGGGTAACAACAAGGCCCCGGCCGCTGCTACCGGCGGTGCGAAGAAGACCCTCGCGCAGATTCAGAAAGAGGAGGAGGCTCGTAAGCAGCGTGCCGCTGCCGCTGCCGCTGCCGTCGCTGCTCAGAGTGCCGTTGCCGCAGCGCCCAGCCCCCCAGCCCCATCTTCTACTGGCAAGCGGTATGCGGATCTGGCTAGCAAGGCTCCTGCTCCTGCTGCTCCTACCACTCCCGCCACTACGGGTGCTTGGACCACCGTGGGTGCCGGCGGTAAGGCCCGAGCTCCTCCGGCTGCTCCCTCCGGACCGCGATCGACCACCGCAACGACTCCTTTGGCGGCCTCTCCCGTGAAGCCCAAGCCCGCTACCATTTCCACTCCGCGTGCCGTTTCCGTGAACACCGTGACCCCGGCCAACCCTAACCGCGCCGTCGAGGAGTTCACAAAATGGGCCAAGCTGGCACTGGGCAAGGGGTTGAACAGCAACATCAATGGTATGTCTTCGTTCAAATTAGTATCTGTCTTATGAAAATGCACTAACGTTATTTAGTGGATGACTTTGTTCAGCAGCTGCTATTCCTGCCGGCCGAAGCGGAGATCATCTCGGACTCGGTGTATGCCAACTCGCAGACGCTGGATGGCCGCCGATTCGCCGAGGAGTTCATCCGTCGTCGTACCTTGGCCGACAAGGGCATCGTGGACCCCGTCGCTGCCAGTGCATTTGCGGAGAAGAGTAGCGGTGGATGGAGTGAGGTGGCCAAGAAGGGATCGTCGAATGCGAACCGGGAAGAGGATAGCAGCAATGCCGCGTTCAAGGTTGTTGCTCCTCGCAAGAAGGGCAAGCGGTGATTGTGAATAGTGGCATAGCTCCTTGTGAATATTTGCCAGAGATGTACTAGTAGTTTTGCATTCCGCATGATTGGTGATCGAATGGTGATGAGTTGCATGCTTACGTTTGCTTCGTAGATGTCATCGTATACCTCCAGTAGGACTTTCCGAGGTGGATTGCCACTGGCTTGAATTGTATAGGGATGTTTTAAGTTGGGGTCCACTGATCCAGTCCGTCTGCATCTATCTTCTCCCAGACAGACAGTCAACCAGAAGAGTTCGGACTAGCCGGTAATATCCTAGAGAGATCAACATCCCTCAAAACCAGGAAATACTAAACAGCATCGCAGAACTCACCAAGTGAAATGCGACGAAACACCCAGAGCATGCCGGAACTGCACATCAACGGCCAGACATGTCGAGGGATACAACATGTATCGCCTGTCCATCAAGCGTCAGCAAGGCGGTCTTCCCCACAGACAGACTACGGTGATATCTGACCTCCGACGACCGACGATGTTATTCCTACACGTAGCCGCCGATATCGTCTCGTTTACGGCGCAAGTTAGTGCTCCAGATGAGCGAGGCGGTTATTGGGCTGAGAGTGTCTCCGCAGCCTGCAAGACCAATACAACCATGCCTTTGGCCGTCCGCGGAACGGGGTCCAGATCTTGAGCGAACTGGGGTGGGACTTGAGGCCATTGCAGGAAAGGCGATTGAGAACACGCCGGGATACATACGTGTCGGGCTGCTTGCCGTTCTGTACGGTTAGTCTCGGAACAGCCAATCTAGAGACTATTCGCACCAGTTTGTACTGTTTAGTAGAGATACAATGTAGAACTATGACTAAAGTTGCAGCTTGAATAGTTACCAGGTAATTTGATTCTTAAGTCACTGCTAACTAAGCTAGTTAGCTGCAGCTGTCCGCCAAATCTAGTATCCGATACGACAGGGAATCAATAGGACGATTGTTGGAAATACGAAGCCTGACTTCTTCTATAATCCATTGCATAAGTAGATGTTTACTAACCACACTAGTACGATCGACATCGTGTCATCCATCTGACTCCGCACCGTGACTCACTACACATCACTTCTATATAAATCCAGCCCGGCCATTGAATTAAGCAATCTCCCCGCCTGAATCTAACTGAACTACAGTCTACCACCACCAAAATGACCACCCCCTTCGGCCACCCCATGAGGGAGCACTTCCTCTTCGACGCCAACTTCAAGAATCTCAACCATGGTATAGTAGCAACAAACAACCCTCCCAGCCTTAATATAAATTTAAAGAAACCAACTAACAGACAACGCAGGCTCCTTCGGCACCTACCCGCGCGCCGTGCAAACCGCACTGCAGCAGCACCAACAAGCCAGCGAATCCCGCCCAGACCACTTCTACCGGATCGCCCGACCCCAAGGCATAGACGAGTCACGGCGCCTGGTCGCCAAGCTGCTCAACATCCCAGTAAACGAATGCGTGTTCGTCAAGAACGCCACCACAGGCGTGGGCACCGTGCTGCGCAACCTGGCCTTCCAGGCCGGCGACGCCGTCGTCTACTTCGACACCATCTACGGGGCCGTGGAGAAGGGGCTGCACTCGCTGATGGAGGCGAGTCCCGTGGTCGCCCGCAAGGTCGAGTACCAGTTGCCGGTCAGCCATGAGGAGCTGGTCAGACGGTTCCGGGCTGTGGTGCGTCGCGCGCGGGACGATGGGCTGAACGTCCGCGTTGCGGTGTTCGATACTATCGTTAGTATGCCCGGGGTGCGGTTCCCATTTGAGACGCTGGTGAGCGTGTGTCGTGAAGAGGGGATCCTGAGTCTGGTGGATGGGGCGCATGGTATTGGGCATATACCATTGGATTTGGGGGTGTTGCGGCCGGATTTCTTTACGAGTAATTTGCATAAGTATGTTCATTACCCCCCTTCCCCCCTCCCTCCTTCTCCCTTTTCTATATGTTATTCTTTAAATGTGATTGACTACTGGGTATGTATTGCTCTGGGATTGATGGTAATACAGATGGCTGTTCGTCCCCCGCGGTTGCGCCGTCCTGCACGTCCCCCTCCGCAACCAACACCTAATCCGCACCACCTTCCCGACGTCCTGGGGTTACATCCCGCCAAACCAGGTCACCACCACCACCACAACGCAGGGGAAATCCGCCTTCGAGTATCTCTTTGAACAGACCGCCACGACAGACGACACGCCATGGCTGTGCGTGCCCGCCGCGCTGCAGTTCCGGGCCGAGGTATGCGGCGGCGAAGACCGCATCTACGCCTACCTGGAGAGCCTGGGGCGCTCAGCAGCGGATATCGTCGCGCACGCACTGGGGACAGAGGTGATGCAGGAGCCCGGGCTGCAGACAGGCGAGGTCAGCCAGCTACGGAGGTGTGGGTTGGCTACGGTGCGATTACCGATTGCCGTGGCTGATGGCGATGGTGCCAATGCGAATGCGAGGGTGTCCGGCGAGGATGGCACGTCGTCGTATCTGCGGATTCACTCGGCGCTGGTGCCGACGGTGAGTACCTGGTTCCGGGATACGCTGTTCGAGCAGTATGGCACGTTTGTGCCGGTGTTTCGGCACGGGGGGTGGTTGTGGACTCGACTGAGTGCGCAGGTGTATCTGGAGAAGAGCGATTTCGAGTGGTTGGGGGGTGTGTTGAGGGAGTGTTGTGGGAGGGTGGAGAGGGAGGTTGTTGGGCTGGCGAAGCTTTGATCTTTTTTGTTTTTGTTTTTATTTTTATTTTAGTACTTGGATGGTGGTAACAGGCCATGCAATATCATATATAGTTCATATATATATACCTGTTCTACCCTGATATAACTACACCAAGCCTTAGATGCGAAATTATACAACACCCACACACCATGCTATCTATACTATACAACACATATGTACAGAATACACAGAAGCAACTACTTACTCCCTCCGCCACACCCGCCGTCCATCAAACCACGTCTCCCACACCTCCGCCTGCAACAACCGCTCCGCCTCCCAAGCCATATCGACCACCACGAAATCCGCCTTCTTGCCCACCTCTAGCGTCCCCGCGAACCCATCCGCAAAGCAACTATACGCCGACCCCGCGGTAGCAGCCGTAATAGCCTCCAACAACCCCAGGCTGAAATGCTCATTCACCGTCTCCAGCGACTCGGGCTCCCTCGCCGAGCGCCGCGTCGTGGCCGTATACAAGTTCCGTAGCGGCAGATGTGGCGCCGTGGGTGAATCCGTGCCAATGGCTAGATGCGCCCCATGGTCCAAGAAATCTTTGTACGCAAATGCCCGCCCACACCGGTCCGGCCCCAGCAACCGCGGCCACGCGCGCAGGATAGCAGGATCGGCATGCACGGGCTGCACGGAGGCGGTGATGCCCAGGTCGCCGAGGCGCTTTGCATCCTGCGGCGCCGTGAGCTCGAGATGTTCGATGCGATGGCGGGAGCCGGGCGTGCCCTCGCTCTCGAGGCGTCGATGGCCAGCGTCACCGTGGCGTCGCCGATTGCATGGAGGGCGCACTGCAGGCCCGCACGGTCCGCCTTACGCACCACCTTCTTAAGGATATCCGCATCCCAGAGCGGGGCGCAGTTGTCCCCGTTGGACGCGTAGGGCTCGGTCAGGGCCGCCGTGCAGGCATCGACGACGCGTCGCAGATGACCTTGATGCCTGCGATGCGGAGATCCGGGCTCGTGGCCGCGTTGTACAGGCTGTGCAGCTCGATGGCGCGATCCACCTGGCGCAGCACCTCTTCCTCGTCGTCCTCGGGGAGATGATCCAGTGCGCGGCCAGGCGGATGTTGACCTCCTCGCGTTCGCGGAGGGCCAGCACGGTGCTCCACAGGTTCTCGTCCGTGGCCATCTCGACGACGCCCGTGTAGCCGGCGCGCGTGTACTCGCGGATGCCGGCGCGGATGAAGTGCAGTTTCTCGTCGAGCGAGGCGACCTGGGCGACGTGCGGCCAGACGATGTTCACGGCGGCGGCTTCGCTGAGGAGGCCGGTGGGGGTGCCTGCGGCGTCGCGGTGGATGACACCGCCGGCCGGGTCGGGGGTGTGGGCGACGTTGAGCTCGGCGAGAGCGGCGGAGTTGCACCACGCGGAGTGCAGGTCCTTGGAGTCGATGAAGATGGGGCGCGGGTCGAGGTCGTCCAGCATGGAGGCTAGGGCTTCGCCGTTGGTCATGGAGTGCATCCAGCCGCGGCAGAAGAGCCGCGCGGCCGTCGGGTTGGCGGCGGCGGCAGCTTTGATGGTGCTGCGGATGTCGGACAGCGAGGTGCAGTTCCCTAGGTTGATTTTGGACAGGCTTGCGCCGAAGAGGAGGAGGTGCATGTGTCTGTTTTGCTTTAGTCTGGGTATGCTGTACTATTGGGATTGAGGCTGTTGTATATACCCGTCAATGAAGCCGGGGAGGACTTTACGACCTCCCAGATCGTGGATCTCGCTGTCGGGGTGGAGGGTTGTTGCGGTGGACTCCTCGCCCAGGTAGATTATGCGGTCGTTCTCGGTGACCATGCATGTTGGGTTGGGGGATTGGGGAGTGACGAAGTGGCCGTTTCTGTAGAGGGTCTTCATGGCGAGGGCTGTTTCTCGGAGTGCTGTATAGGAATTGACCAGGAAGGAAGGAAGAAGGAGAGAGAGAGAGAGACAGATTGTATGAGGGGTAGACGTAGATCTAATCTTTGGTAGGGCGCGATTAGGGCGCAGGCATGTGGGGTATCAATCTATGTGGAGCTTCCATGGTACAATCTGATCCATCAACTTATCTATAGGATAACCAAAATAACGGTTCATTACTGCGTAACACTTCCAGAGTGACTTGGGTATGTCCATTCCATCCAGTGTCCAATTTACCAGGATCCCAGCTCTATATCGTCCCTGTAGCTGAGCAAACAAAAGCAAAGAACATGAACCGAGACAACGCCTACGGGTTGCCTCCGCCGAAATGGCTGCGAACCCAGCCGGCAAAGCCTCCGCCTTGATTGTCATTCCGACTGGATCGTTGATCCTGTTCCTGTCCTGTCTCGGGTCCAGTCCCGAACCACTGTGGCGGCGACTGTCCGCTATGCTCGCGAGCAGCGCCGCTCGGTCGACGGGGTGACGTCTCCGGACTACTGTTGATGACCACCGGGTTTTCGCTGCTTCCTTCTGGTCTAGAGAGAACAATCAGTGACGGAAGCAGACACGAGGGATCGAAACTTACTCTGCTGGAATGTTGATGCCTCGCCGGCAGTGAGGACACGTATTATGTTGGCTCAGCCACATCTCAATACAGTTGTAGTGGAACCAGTGCTTGCAGGGGAGTTCTGTGACCTCCGTGCCCAATTCTACCGGGTCCATGCAAATCGAACATTCCGCCTTGCCTTCGCTGCCCAGCATATCCTGGTCCACCTTTTTCTTCGGTAGAGACTGGATCGCACTGGGAGCCGCGGGAGGCGGCGCCGTCCCCCGTGCATTCTGATCAATCAGCTGTGATATTACCCGGTCTAGTTCTTCTTGCGAGTAGACCGCATCCCCATGCCGATCCAGGTTGAGCAAAGTCGACAAAATCGCAATGGGGTTCGGTCCGGTCATGACACGGACTCCGGGGCTACCGGGTGAACCGTTGCTTCCAAAATCATTTCGGAATAGCTCAAGAATACTATACAAGTCAGTCGCCAGTTAGAGCTCACTGCCCGAAGGAGAGAACATACTCGCCCAGAGTTCGTAGAGGAGTACCCATGGGCTGTGGACTATCTGCATCACGAGGATGTAGTCCCCCTGCTGTATGGAACTCGGACCCCATGCCCCCATTGCTCCGCGTGTTCATGTCGAAATCAAACGACGTGCTGTATACCCTCGAACCATTTGGGCTGAACCTTTGTTGGTTCTGCCTGTCGCTCCTCCACGGTGCCGGTGGTGAATCCCGCTCATTGGGTTGCCTGTACTCCGTCTGCCGGTAGGTGTCGGCCAACCATGGAAGATCGTGTCTAAGCCGCGTACCATAGGCATCAGAGGATCCGGCGGCATTTGCTGACCAGAACCACGCCGTGTGAATGTAGTGCTGGAAAACGTAAACCGGCCATCCGGAGATCTGTAGGTGTGGTGACGGTATCCATTGCCTGAGCCCCAGTCGGTGTCTCTGTTCAAGTCGTCATGATCCCAGGGGTTGTGGTCTGCCCATGGGTTTCTCGGGGGAGCTGGCCGGTCTTCAGGGACAGACGTTGGAGGATCGGGGAATTCTCCTTCCGTATCTGGCGGGATTTCGATCTGGCCCGTCAGCGTTGGCGTCCTTAGTCAACCGTTGTATAGCATGAAAAGGAGGGAGAAGGGAGGATGACACACAATTTCGGTGAACTCAGAGTGACAGTGTGGGCATTCCAGCCCATGGTCTCTGCGTAGCCATACCCCGCCACAGGCATGACAAAACATGCGATCCCCCACGTCGGCCATGATGGATGCGTCAAGGTAGGTTGTCGGGGTGAAGATCAGGAGGTGAGACGGCGTGCAACAAGACAGTATTCAGATATAGTATCACTAGGCAGACGGAATCGATGATAGTACAAGAGTGTCAGCCGTCGGACAATTGTACGGGACTAGTAGTTGAGGTGTCGCAATGCTTTCAGTCGAACTGCAACGTCACTCATTGTTTCAGGGCTACCATGCACAAGTTGCAGGCCAGATCAGTTGATCTGTTTGTTGACTAGCTTCAAAACCGCATTATAAGGTGAGGCGATGGTTTAGAGTCGTGTAGAAGTTGGTGGAGAACCAAAGAGGACAAATGATTGGGGAACGTCAGAGTTGTCAGGCGGATGACGTTTACCCTTGTCAAGTGACTTGGATTTAATATATCGTGATTTGATTCCCTTTCCTTCGCTTCCCTTCGATGATTATCATTATACAGAATAACAACAAAAATAGCAGACGTTGCCGGCCATTCAAAGAGTCATGTAATAATCACAAAAGCCAGCATGACCATGGACAATACAACGCCATCGCATGCGAAACATCCCAATAAAAGAGCAACAAAGAGCTACCATATATACACAGCGTAGATTCCCGACTTCAGGGACAAAGCCATTCACCAAGAGAAGACTCCCCATTACCGTCTCTTAGCGCCCCGGAACACCATACCTCCCACCACACCTGCGGCGAGAGCAAGCCCACCCACGATCGCAAACCCCAGCAATCCTTCCTTGGACACTCTCTCATCGATCAGGGTGCCGAGGCTGGCGGCCTGAAGGTTGGCGGGCTCCTTTTCGAGCAGAAGATCGTTGTATCGCCGGGCTTCGCCGTAGTTGCCAAGCTTGTAGTTACCGAGGGCCAGATAGTAGAGGCATTCTCGTCGACGTTCGGGGGCAGCGCGGAAAATCTCTGATAGCAAACGAACTCCTTCCTGTTGGTCCGTTCGTGCGTTGGATTTGATCAGGCCCTAGAAAACGACCATTAGTTAGTCGACATGAATAAATAAGTAGAGCCAAAGCTAGCTAGACATACCCAGGCAAAGTTGAACTTGGTTTGAATACCGACATAGTCACCTTCCTTTTCGTACTGCGACCGCAGGACCTGGAGCTCCGCTGGCTTCAGCGGACTATAATATGTTAGCTGGAATCAACATGAACAAGGAGCGGCGACATATCACCAACCTTTCAGCATCGGCGGCATCTGCAGAACCACCAGTCAGTAAGTAAACCAAAACAATAGCACGGGTAGGGTCATGAACGTACAGGGCAGGTTGGAACCCATGTTTTCAGGTAGATAGCCTTTCACAAACTGTATAAGTAAAGAAATAACTAAGGAAGAGTGAAATCTGAAGCAACCTTGCGTCTGTATCGAACACGATAGGCCTCCAAATCCAAGCGCATGAATCTGACCTTCCGTCACGGGTGGCGGTGCAAGTGGCGTACGTGGCTGACCCAGCCAGTTGCTCCCCCAACGCCGCAGATCAACATTATCATCCTGTCGGGATCAACCCCACGCATATATCGATCCAGGCCCACTACAGTCTTTTTGTGTTGTCGACATCAACTAAATTAGCTACAATGTTGCTCGACGAGAACCCAGGCACGGTATGTGCTTCAAAATCATTCTGGAATCTGGACTGACGCGTTGCAGCTCATCCACCATACCATTGGAAATTTCAACATCCAACCAGACAAACAAGCCGTCACCCGCATCAATGACTCCTTATCGACCCTTCAGCAGTCGCGCGAGCTGCGTATGCGCGAGGCCGAGTCCTCGCTGCGAAAGCTCTCTCGGCACCTCCACTCCTTGAACGCCCAGCATGAAGAAGCGGTAGCGGCACATGATTCGAGTAAACACGCGGCGGATATGGTTGAGCTAGACACGAAGAAATTCCGCATCGCAAAAGCAGCCACGGAGCTTGAAATCGAAAGTGAAAGACTGGAGAGCGAGCTGGAGATGTTGAAGGAACGATTGGCGGATTTGGAGGCTCAGGGGCTGGAGGGAGACGAAGCCACGAGACGGGAGAGGGAGCTGGACGACGCGACAATGTGGGTACCCAGAATGCTGTATGCCGCTTGCTCACTGCTAACTGAGGTAGTCTTCGCCTTAAAATTTACCGTTCCCTAGGCGTTGATATCGAGGCCGACGACGCAGGCAATTTCAACAAGGCCGTCATCCGCAATAGTCGCAAAGGGGACGTGCACGTCGTTAACATTGACCCCAAGTTCTCGCGATTCTTCTACTCCAACTACTTCTGGTCGACCTTGCAAGGTTAGCGGGAAGACTTTGTCAGGTACCGGCGTTTACTACTTGCGATGCTATGTCTAGGCGTTAACTGGTGACGATGCTATGATTTCGTTTTGTCTGGATATACCCTGGTTTTGTTCAAATAATATACACTATATACATAATACCTTTTAGCGGCTCTTCACCGTCGCAGCACCAACGTGCCCTTTTGTCACGTAGAAGTAGGCTTCATGTCGGACACAGCCTCAACCGGGGCAGACTTGCTGTCCAGAAACTGTATGACCTTCATCCTATCCGCATCAGTCAGGGTACTACAAGCCCCTGTTCCGAAAAGGAGAGGCTTCTCTTCCGGGAAAAGCTTCTGAACAGCATCTAGCAGCTCCGACTTGTTCCTCTGGCCCCCATCATCCCATGACCGCAACCAGCTATCCTCAACCGCACTGACCCGGCTTTCTACCTGTTCCATATCGGGAATCTCGTCCCCGTCCCAGGTGAGAACAACGCCCTTCGACGAGTCCGCATCTTCGTCCGCCGAATATCTCACCTCAACGCCCAAGTTCACCAGGCCGAGTTGCTCGGCCTTCCCATTCCACAAGACCTGTCGTAATGCCCCATCCCGCTCAATCATCATCCACATCAGCGGATACGTACTCCTCGCCAGGGTATCTCGAACGCCCTTGGTCGCTTCCCGCGGACTAACCAAGATGCCAACCTCGTCGCCTGTCCGCCAGCCCACTGGTGACTGGTTGAACGTCCCTTCCAGTTCGCGGACCAAGTTCGGGCCCAGTTTCGTCTTTAGTGATTTGCATTGCACGATCACGCGAAGCGGGTGTTCGCGGTGCGGGAGGTGCCAGGTTCCCACGAGGTCGATGCCTGCATCGTCGCGGCCGCCGACGCGGTGCAGTGTGAAGGCGGAAGAACGGAGGGTTCGTTGCACTATATACTCGTAGTGCATGCCTATGTAGGCCGTAGTGGTCGGAGAGAGAGACGTCCGCTCTGCGTAGGAGAGGAAGGAGGGGAGGTCATGATGGTGCGCGGATGGGTGTGGTGGAGGAGAGGGGAGCTTGAAGAGACGGCGCGTGAAGGAATGCAGTTGGCGATGACATTGGCGGCGGACGACCGAGGTGAGAATAAAGGAAGAGATGAGACGAGGGAGCTTCATATCAGCTTCCCATGGTATGTTAGACGTGTGAAGTACTTAATGTTTGCTTATGCGGGTGGCCATTCAATTGACAAATTGGAGAAAGTTGGAGTTGAATAAATCTAAAGCAAGGAAATCTTATCGCCGGCGATCTACAATTTATCGCCGATCAACCTCCGACAAGCTACAAGAACCTCTTTTATTCAATGCTCACCACCTTAACTGCATCTCCAACCTCGCCTTTTCACCTTTCTTCTAAATTCGCTCTATATATTCCACTATGGCAGACATTCTAACGCAGCTCCAAACCTGTCTCGACCAAGTAAGCTCCCCCAACCATGATTCCACGCCACATCCACACAACGTGCAAACTAACCACCGTGACAACCAGCTCGCAACCCAATTCTACGCCACAGTCGGTTACCTTGTAACCTATCATGATAACTCACCCGCAATCCCACCGCAACGACCCCACTGCTGCGCCCGCCCTCGCCAAAATCACCAAGAACTCGACCGCGCCGCCCGCCCCCGCCGGCGCGCCGGCTGCCTCCCAGGCATCCCCACAACAAGCAGCGGCTCAAATCCCAGGCCAACAGCAACAAGGAGGCGGTGATGCAGGACAGACACCTGGAGCTGGAGGGACGGCCGCCGACCCGAATCTGCCGCCCGCGCCAGATTCACCGCGGACGTTTGCTAGTCGGCAGCGGGAATTGGCGAGGGATTTGGTGATCAAAGAGCAGCAGATTGAGTATTTGATCTCGGTTCTTCCAGGAATTGACTCGTCGGAGGCGGAACAGGAGAGGAAGATTAGGGAGTTGGAGAAGGAACTGCGGAGTGCCGAGGAGGACAGGGAACAGAGAGTTCGGGAATTGAGGAAGTTGCGAAAGAAGCTGGAGAATGTTTTGGGAGGTATTGAGGTGGGGATTTATGGGGATCGTGGAGTCGTGGCGTCTAGCAGGTGAGGGAATTTTCTTGCAATGGTTGGGACGTATTCCTCAGTAGGAAGTGTGTTCTGTTTGATATCCATCTTGATTTTATAGACTATGGAGATGTTGTCCCATAGATGTTTAATGTTACTATGAAGCTTTGGACTAAACTATTGTGAATGACTCCGGAAATGTTGAGCTCATATAGGCCATGAGTAGTACGTGTTGTAGAATGTAGGTCAGGACTCTGTACGGGCCTGGTTTGGCCTGCGAAGACTTCAACCTGAACGACATGCGGCAGACGATGCCTTGACCATTACTGTAACTAGTACGCAAGTCAACGATACAACCAGCTATATTTGCAGATCCAAGGAAAGGAACCAAAATTCGATGATGGTTTTCCCGTCAGCTAGCCCTCACGAAAGTCAGGCCATATCTTGTTAGGGGGATAACTGAAGATCAAGAACGGATCCTCTCCTAAGTGATCGATTCGACCCTCCTGTCGACGCAATCATACACAATATCATGGCAAACGGTAACCTGAAGAGACCAAGTGGCTGTCATGCTTTTCAATGAGTGGAAAACCCTACCAAGAGGTTGAATGTATAGTGATTGCCGGTCTAGGAAACTATAGCTTCTGTTTTGTTGCTACGCTTATCCACTCTTTTGCAGGACATAATGTTTTTCTGCACACCTCATGACGATGGCCTGCATCTCGGTGGTTGCATTGCAGCGGGTGTAACATGCTAACCAACATCGACTATCACCCTATGCAGGGGGTAATCGTTTCAGAGACTCACTGGGTGAGGTGCAGGCTCGTATTATCTGGGTTACTGTCTCATCTGATGGAATCTACAAGATATCCACAACCTTAGAGCAGTTCTAAAGTTCGCTTTCTCAGGGACTTGCCAGAACTGACATATCGAGTGTGCCCCCCTTCAAATTAATCTGAATCACATTCGGGTCTCGTGAGGGCTTGCAGTATGGCCGTGATCCTGCCGTCTATGAGATGAATGGCAGCGGATGGATTCATATCCTTGTTGTAAGGGTTTTGATAGTTCCGAAGTCCCGAGGGGCGATGACGCATAGGATGTCTTGGTGAAATGCTTAAATAATTGCTGAAGCCTAACAGTCACTGTATAATCCGGTTCGTTCCGACACTGAGTTGCTCATTTGATTTATTCTTGTTACAGTTGCTTTCGATTGAGTCTGAATCCTGCTGGAGACGACTGGCACCACCATGTCTGAAACACGGCGGTAATGACATGGTGATCTGCGGAATGCTAACCCTGAGAGAGATTCTATTTCAGGCGGCATGATGGCTATGCTAGACTAGGATCAAAAAAGAAAACGAAGACCCTGCCAATGAATGTAACATAGGGCTATTGTTAGGGTTTTGGGGGTACTCATTGGCGCGGTCTAGCGGTTAGTCTCCGCGACTAGAGGCCGCCGGCTGTCAGTTGGGGCCTCACCAGCATCTCAATACGCTGGGTTTCTCATTAAATTTTGGAGCCCTTTTAGCGATGTTAGCAGATTTGGGGGCCGTCTCCACTATGTTCGGCCTTCTTTCGATTGATTACTACTTAATATCTCGCCTTCCTTCCTCACCTCTCCATACGACATCGTCATTCAATATCAGTACTGACTTGATATCATATATCACCAAAAGATGAAGCTTTTCTCAATCTCGGCCGCCTACCTGGCCGTCCCCATGGCCCTGCTTGTCTCCGCCCAGACGCAGCAAATGAACAAGCTCGGCTGCTACACCGATGGCACTGGTTTCGAAAACAAGGGCTCATACGCGTACCAAAGTCTGGGGTACTGCGCCAAGGTGTGCAGCCAGGCGAAGGCACCGTACATGGGCCTGCATGATGGTGCCGAATGCTGGTGCGGCACTTCCCAGCCGGACAAGAAGTCTCTCCAGCCGGACGACAAATGCAATAAATCCTGTGCCGGATGGCCCGAGGATCATTGTAAGCACTGCACCTGCCAGGAGACCTACCTCGACTGGGTTATATGCTAATGAATGACTACTTTAGGTGGTTCTGATACGGCGTGGTCTGTTTATCAACTATCTGCCGCCATGAAGGACGCGACCGAGTCTGTGTCGGCTTCGACCAGCCTTGCCAGTGCTACCCCCGGATCGAACAGTACTGCGTCTGCCACTACTGCGTCTGCAACTAAGTCGGGAAGTGCATCCCAAAGTGCCTCTTCAACAGGCGCTACCCCCACAACCTCTACCTCGGCTGCGACTCGTCGGTTCAAACTTCCTTTTTTCCTTTGATATAAGAGTACTGGGCATCCTTTAAGAAGCTCTTTGCTTGGTATTCATCTGAATAGTGACTGATCTGCCTGGAGCCGCTCAGCCTTGAATCAGATGTAAATTATACCTTCTCTATTTAGTTTCTCTGTCCATCAGATAAAATCTATCACCGGCTCTTTTGCGTAAAGAGTATAAGCCTACATGACCCTGGAGGTCTATATAGTGGAACCAAGTCTTGAATGGCGTCTCGATGAGGGAACGATAGAACATAGGGAAGGGCTCTCTTTAGTGAGCGATATCTAAATACATGGTAGCCTAACTGAACGTGATTTTTCATGAAATACTTCAGATTTCAATGCCCAAGATGTTGTGTTCACTTCTGAGCCCGTGATTTCCTACTCAAGTGATATAACAAATTTGGTGTCACATCCTCCATGCTCGACTCTCAGGGTTCTTCTCAACCATCGAGCTTCTTTTTGGTTAGCTTTAAACGTAATTGTCGGTGTAAATAGCTAGAGATGGCGCTTGGGCTAGGAGAGGTTAAATACTTTTATTATATACTTTGCGTCCATCTTTTCTATATTTCTTCATTACCTGTAGAGCCTAAAGTACAGCGTCTATGTTGTCACACCAACCCAACTGTGATAGCTCTATTGGTCTGCATAGCATGGACCTTTACATTTCCCATAGCATCCTTGACGATCCTATTTCAAGTTGAGGAACGCCTCCAGGTCCCACTATATCTCTGGATCCTGTAGATGATCAAGCTCATCCGAGATAGCCTCCCCGGTCCAGCCTGGCATATCATCAAGAAAACAAATCCTATCCACTTGACAAGCAACTTGCACGGTACTTATTCAGCCACAGCATCTCCAAAGCGCATCATGGCAAACCCATATGGTGCATGAGTATACCACTGAATATTAGAATTGTCGTCAGGCATAGTCAAGGTTGATAGGAGGTAGATAGTCATCAAGACCGAAAGAACAATCATCCCCGCCAGCGATATTGTCGGCGCTTGCGTATCCCACAGGGGCCTGCTGTGACGCTCAACGAGCGTTGCATATAACCACGCTTCTTAAATAGAGCCTTTTCTAGAGACAGTTCCACAGTGAACCCATTTTCCACATTTAGCAGGGTTATTCCCTCTGTTTGGCCAGCATTCGCAACCAGATCATTAGTGCCCACTCATCGCTGTTGCCTATGCCTGTTTTCGCAAGCTTACGATACGAACTCCGTCGATGCTTCGATTGAGTGGACTCACTAGAGGCTGGGGTGTACAGTAGCCGATTCTATTTTGTAGAGCGTAGTTGTCAAATTCTGATATTAGGAAGCGGAAGTAGTTGACATCACAGGATCAACATAATATGAACGCTAGTATACGTTGTAAAAGAGCTGTGCAGATACCATTCTATTAACTGACAAGTGATGAGACCATTCGTCCTTACACTCGCGACTAGATGTGGCGGCTGGGTCTCGGGGTAGAAGAGTCTGCTACACCCGAGTTCGTGTAGTTTGGCAATTCAGATACCCAACAGTCAGAGCCGCGGTGACCTCCAGTAGGCGAGAGGGCTTGTTATTTGGAAAGTATGACGTCTAGTGATATTCATATATAGAACTTCCGAGAACGTTGACGGTCTCGTGATTGTAATCTATGGATATTTTGTTTTCTGGAACTAGACATACCAGCCAAGTGGATTTGGATGCAGTATCTTTTGAATAATCGCATCTACATCTAGAATGAATAGTTGTTGATATCATCTATGGTCAATGGTAAATAAGACGGGGGTTACTCCTAAGAAATAATACACAAGGAATCAAATGGAACGTCTGTCCAGTACACCACGACCAATTTATCGAATAAAGAACTGTAATATAGACTGAAATCAATACATCTCAAAAGCTATGAATATCATGATGAGCTATAAAGAGCTGTACCAAAAGGGTAAAATCAGTTGGTACAAAGATGCGCGGTGGTGCCCAGTAGATTCAGCCTGTTGCATTGTCTCGAGCGCCGTGCGAAAAAGATAGAAACATCATCAGAAGAGCACCGTCATGGTTTTTCTTCTATAGCATCATCAACACGGTTATATAAATGAGCCGCCCAAGTTTTCCAAGAAGAGAGGTGCGTCTGCCATCTGCGACAATCCTTGGACATGCCTGAAGCAGGACCCGGATCCTATATAAGTATATACCTTAAGCCACATGGCTTAGCATTACGCAGTCAAACAATGGCCATTGTATAAGTAAGACGTGTGTTGTATATGTATCCATGACTTGTGAGTAGCCGGGCCACAACTAGAGAAAGCCCTGGCATCGATGTTCAAACTAAACACTCTAGGAGCTCTGCCCTCTTTTCTAAGCTACTTTGACGTCAATGGATTAGTCTCAATCCATGAGCATAGTACATACAAGAAAACTGGCCCTTCGTGCATACTACCCAGTCCCTCTAGCGAATTCTGGGGATCAGACCGTGGCTAGATTACTGAACAATCAAGAAGAACAAAGATCAATGGGCAAATTACGGAGTACTAATTTTTACCCTATAGTTATATCTTTCTATCTTTATTTCCGATCCTCGACTTTTTAATCAGTTTCTCAATATTCTGCTGAGCTGGCGGGTCAGTTAGGTTCAATCGCTTCACACTTTTCACGAAGCAACGACCTCTCTTCTAATAACAAATTGTAGTATTAGGGGCAGACCCACCATATTTTCGATCGTCTACCCGGTAATTGGTCTGAACCAGAGCCGGAATGTTATCGGCATCGGCCGCGAACCATGCTCTCGATGTCCGAAGGAGGCCACTAGACTTCAGTAGTTAGGGCTTTTTAGGCATGGATCGTCGTCAACAATGCATGAAGTGGGGCGACTATTGGGGTTTTGCGCCAGGAATGCGATCGGTACCTGATGATCGAAGGCTCAATCAAGAATAGTTCTTCAGTTCCAGCTGAAAAGTGTTCAGCCCCAGCTTGGCCGGCATTAGAAATATAACAGCATGGATGGCACGCGTCCCCGCCCTCTTTCTCGGTCTCTCTTCAGTCTGCTTACTGGTGTTTTTCTGCTCTCTGATTAATCCCACCACCCCTCTCCACCAGCATGGGAAACAGACCAGTATCGCTGGGCGTGATTGCCTGGTCTCTGCCCTGGGAGGCAATACAGGTCTCGTCGCTTTTCAAGACCAGCTTCTGTACCAAACTACCGCAGTTCATGAATACAACCTCAACATTCCAGTGACCCCGGCGGCAATCACTTACCCGGAGACGTCAGAGCAGATCGCTGCCGTTGTCAAGTGTGCCTCTGAATATGATTACAAGGTACAGGCGCGCAGCGGGGGTCATAGCTTTGGAAATTATGGTAGGCTAGCCCTATGATTGCCATGTAAATCTCTTTGTTAAAACACAACTAACTCAACTGGACACCAGGACTTGGAGGAGCGGATGGTGCCGTGGTTGTAGATATGAAGCACTTCACCCAATTCTCGATGGATGAACAGACATACGAGGCTGTCATTGGCCCGGGGACGACCCTTGGCGACGTAGACACCGAGCTATACAACAACGGGAAGAGAGCAATGGCGCACGGCATCTGTCCGACGATCAGCACCGGTGGACATTTCACAATGGGAGGCCTGGGCCCGACAGCGCGCCAGTGGGGACTGGCCCTGGACCACGTCGAAGAGGTTGAGGTCGTGTTAGCGAACTCCTCCATCGTGCGGGCCTCAAATACCCAAAACCAAGAGGTTTTCTTTGCTGTCAAAGGTGCTGCCGCCAGCTTTGGCATTGTAACCGAGTTCAAGGTCCGCACCCAGCCGGCACCTGGACTAGCCGTCCAGTATTCATATACCTTCAACCTCGGCAGCAGCGCCGAAAAAGCGCAATTCGTCAAGGACTGGCAGTCCTTCATCTCGGCCAAGAACCTTACCCGCCAGTTCTACACTAACATGGTCATATTCGACGGAAACATTATCTTGGAAGGTCTGTTCTTCGGCTCGAAAGAGCAGTACGAGGCCCTGGGACTGGAAGACCGTTTCGTGCCGAAGAACCCTGGGAATATCCTGGTACTCACGGACTGGCTCGGGATGGTTGGCCACGCGCTTGAAGATACCATCCTGCGGCTGGTCGGAAATACTCCAACCTGGTTTTATGCGAAATCGCTCGGGTTCACGCCTGACACGCTGATACCCTCCTCCGGGATCGACGAGTTCTTTGACTACATTGAAAACAACAAGGCCGGCACGTTGACTTGGTTCGTGACCCTGAGTCTGGAGGGCGGAGCGATCAACGATGTCCCTAAAGATGCTACCGCGTATGGGCACCGGGACGTGCTGTTCTGGGTTCAGATCTTCATGGCCAGTCCCACCGGCCCTGTTTCCTCGACTACATATGACTTTGCCGACGGTCTTTACAATGTCCTAACGAAGGCAGTGCCCGAGAGTGAGGGACACGCCTATCTCGGATGCCCAGACCCTAAAATGGCAGATGCGCAGCAGAAATACTGGCGACAGAATCTTCCCAGGCTAGAGGAGCTCAAAGCGACTCTTGATCCCAAGGACACTTTCCATAATCCCCAGGGTATTTTACCAGCCTGAGTTACGATCTGCTACCTGGTACTTTGTATGCTATTTAGCAATCACCTTCTCTGTACACAATTAGATATAATTGTCCATAAAACAGCCTTGGCTCCGTTACTTATGCAGCTCTTCTGCTACTACTATGTGTTTTTCTAAACCGAACGAGATGTTATTCACAACTAGAATGTGGAGTCTTATGGAATCGATACCGAAAAGAATCACTGAGACTGTCAACGGCCGCAGTTATACCCTGCAACTTCACCTCAAGTAGCTAACGGTATTTGCATCACAGATGGCAAGAAAGGACAAGATAAAAAACGCAGGAATCTACGTAAGATGCAGCTCCACAGTAGTTGTCCCCAGGAGCAAGAGTATGAATGCGTGTTGCGCATGAAACGCTAGAGACAAGTAAGCAAACCCTATCCCAGCGTAAACTCTCCCCAACCCAATTCTAAATCTCACAGCTTTTCCCAACGAATACCCCAGCATTAGTAACACCAATGATGATTCGAGGAGCATACAAAGCAATCACTATAAGTTTCACACAGCGCATGCGTATAACAACGAGGATGAGAACACGAGTGCTCATCGCTTCTCCCTAGTTGTCCCTCATGGCTCTGGAGGGTAACCTCCTGGAACTCTCCACTATATGAATCCGGGCGCGAGCGCTGCTCGTAGACTCTTCTCGCCGATCTCATCGAAACGTCGAGCTCTGCGCACAAGCCATCTGCTGCCACGGCCAGAACTTCGCCGTCGTGGTCGAGTAGGTAATAGCCGCCGTTGCGATCATCCAATGTCCCCATAGAGTAGGCGGCTGCCATGTCGTTGAGCTGCTGGCGGGTCTGCAGGATGAGGGTTCCTGCTGGTATGGGGACGCTGTATCTGGTTACGGTTGCGAGGGCCGTGACTACGAGCAGGAGAAAGAGCACGAGGGGACCAGAAAGGTGGGTTGGAGTCATTTTATGAGTCTGCTGGGTTGTGAGATGATGAGGAATTTGATTGCGGGCTGGAGGTGCCGCTTACGTGATTTTCGTCGATGCTAACGAATCCTTACCCTTGCTCGAGTCTTGATATACCAAGCTTTGTATGCCAAGATTGTACCGAGTCAAAATTGGAATGAAGCTATGGAAGAGAATAAGCAAGGCTGTAAGGTTTACGGTGGACATTAAATGACTTTCATGGAACAAAGATGGCGAGGCTGAGGCGTGTCTGGAGGCTAGAAAAGAGCCCGCTTATCTAGTTGGATGGGCGTTAATATAACGCCAGTCTCCAATAGGTCACAGACTAGCCAATAGGCAGGAAGAAACCCTACGCTATAAGACGCAGAATTTAATTTGACAGCTGTCGATGCTACCCTACATGTGGCCCATGGCCACAATCTCCCGCATGGCTCTAATCCGTGCAGTTTTGGATCCACAATGTAAACTTTAGTGCTTAGTGGAATTGGAACTGTGCTTACATACTTGCTTCGTAGAGTAAGTGCTTAGTTACTTAGACTAACCCGTTTTGCTCGTTCTAGGCTATCACCAGTTTACAGTTAGGGTTAATCTATAACCGCCATTCTACCCTAGAAAGCTTTTGTGTGCCAGAGAGGAGTGAGCAGCCTGTGGGAGAGATGATGGAGACGTTCCGCATGCTGGAATAGATCACTGAGATTCCTCTGGAGGGATTGCCGTACGAGGCATGGCTGGATCGCCTCAAAGCTCAGGAAGACGATGATCCCTTGCATCCCCTGCTTCCTATGTTAGAAGAGAAAGTGTACGATAACCGGTGCCGATGGGAGATGTACGAAAAGATGCCCATCTATGACACTGAGAACTTGAAACGGCACTTGCTGGCCCCATGCCCGCCACTAGATCGAGATACATTCAAGAAATTCCTGTTTAATTTGGGATTGATTTGAGTTTATTCAAAACGAGGTATACGGAATAGAGATGGAACATTGTTTAGATCGCTTCTTTTTTATGTAGGACACAGAGCCAACGGAGGGAAATTCATACACTCAAGACACAGATCATGGGTGTAGGGTCGGAGCCTCTAATTTCACATTAGCTATAAGTCTAAATAGAAGCGCATTCAGGTCAAAATGCTAATGGGGTGCTCAAGCCTCCATATCAACAAGCTCAAGATACTTATCTTTACCACTCTCCTTCTGCTAGCTGACTACTATCTAACATTTGCAGACTCCTTCCAAGCTCATGGTTATTACGACACAACTAGTAACAGATATAAATATCTATCTCTTATGCAAACCTCAGATACAAGGCAACAGCCAAAATACTAAATCTCATTGCCTGGGCGTAGACCAATAACGTATTAGGGCTAAATTTAAGACTTGATAAAACCCCACCAAAAGCGCCCTTAAACCCTGCAACATCTTCCCCCGTTTACACTGGCCATTATGAGTAACAATCGAGGGTATTTACCACGATGGGGTGAGCTGCCTGTCGAACAATATCTGATTGTACTTATCCCTCTAAAGAACATCCATTTATTTATTTTTCTAGACCGCTAATATTCCTACCAGAGACACTGGGACCATGCAATGACCGTGAGGGAGTCACCCGACCAACAGCGCATTCGACTCATCCGCCAATTCCTCGATCTGGATGAAATTCCCCAGGAATGGCTTCCCACCCATGAGGGTGGGCCATTGCCGCGCACGCCCACAGAAGAGGAGGTCAACGCCATTCTTCGTCCGTGGCGACCGGCTGATCTGCGCCGGAGAGCGTGGCACATGTACACGAATGTTACCGAGGAACCGATCTTCCTCCGAACACACTATAACCCGGAAGAAGACGAGAAGATGGAGCATTGGGCTTGCGTCTCCGAAGAATTTGCCGATCAGGCTTGGTGGGCGTGTTTGGATAACGTCCAACTCTATAACTTTGGGTCAGATTGGCAACGGGTGTATGAGATTTTGCCTGAAATTGCTGGACCATCGACCGGGGGATCTGTATCCCTAGAAACTCTATCGTCGATACGGTCATGTTTCAAGAAATGGCTCAGCGAGGCAAAACAAATTGAACCTGAGTTTTGGAAGAAGGATCCGCATCGTTTTATTGAGTCTAAGGCAGCTGGACTCCTCCACGCAGTGACATCAAGATATTTTCTTCTCGCAGATAAAGAGGCCTTTGAGACAGATGGACGTTTGCGCCTGGTGTACCTGGATAATCAGCGGAATATTGTCCGGGAGACACGGGTTGACGCTGATGAGCAGACAATTACTGATGTTATTATGGCCTGGTTTGAACTGACTGACCCTCCTGAGCTGGAGGATGGCATCACTGGCGATAGATACCGGGTTACTGGTGATTTGGGCAGAGAGTTATATCAACTGACAGAAGCTGATTTGGCAGATCCTTAGATTCAGGTTCTGATAGTTTTGCAGAGTTTCTATACAGCGAAATGTGGCTTCAATTTATATCTGTGGATGTGATCAGCCTGAGAAATCTGTCCGCGGTACTAATCTCACCGATGGCATGCATTTGGTATTGAACTTGTCAGAGATGCAGTGCAGTTAGACTCCCTCTTCCTTGGAACTGTGCATGAGGTCTGCTTTTATATTATTTACTGTAGTCCAGAAGAGCTTCACTCTGTTGGGTCGGCCCACTTCCAACAATCTCCTCGCCTTGTTTGACTGGAAATATGATCTCCGCAGACGGGTCTATTTACTACGAGTCATAGTAGATGTTTAGTTTTACCATCAAGTTCTTCATCTCTTTCATTGTCTTGCCCACTAGAACAACATCAATCTCATCCATCAATCATGACTCTACTTCCGAACACTGGCAATGTAGGCAGTCAGGTCTAGCACCCGACGACTGTATCCCCATTCGTTGTCATACCAGCTCACAAACTTGACGAAGTTCGAGTTCAGAGAGATACCAGCCTTGATGTCAACAATCGATGAATGAGGGTTTCCCTTCATGTCACTTGAGACAACGTCATCCTCGGTGTAATCGAGAATACCTACTCATTCTTAGCTATGATATCCAAACAGAACTATAGTCAGCTTACCCTTTAAATGTCCCTGTGCAGCTTCCTTTATCGCGGTAACAATCTCCTCATACGAAGCTCCTTTCTCCAGGCGACAGGTCAGGTCAACCACGGACACATTGGAGGTTGGCACCCTGATAGACATTCCGGTCACTTTACCCTGGAGCTCAGGGATCACCTTACCAACGGCCTTGGCCGCCCCTGTACTACTCGGGATCAGGTTCTCGGCGGCAGCACGGCCACCACGCCAGTCCTTCAGAGAAGGTGCATCGACTAGCTTTTGCGTGGCAGTGTAGGCATGAACCGCGGTCATCAGGCCTTCAATTACACCAAATCTATCATGTAGAACCTTGGTTAAAGGCGCCAAGCAGTTGGTAGTGCAGGAGGCATTCGACACCACGTCGGCCCCTACATAGGTCTTCTCATTCACCCCCATGACGTACATGGGTGCGTCGGCAGAAGGAGCAGAGATAATGACCTTCTTGGCGCCACCTTGAAGGTGAGCACTGGCCTTTTCCACTGTAGTGAACACGCCAGTTGACTCAATGATATATTCCGCCCCAGCATCCTTCCATGGAATTTTGGAAGGATCCTTTTCCGCATAGAACTTGACCTTCTTGCCGTCCACAATAAGGCAGTCGCCATCAACGTGGATATCATAAGCAAAGGTGCCGTGGGTAGAGTCGTACTTGAGCATGTATGCCTAAGCGCCCGAGTGATATCAGTGATCATGTCATTCGAACTCAGGCCATCCAAGGAACGTACTGCGTATTGGACCTCGATAAAAGGATCGTTCACCATCACCACTTCGGTGTTGTCATGAGAGAAGGAGTTGCGGAATACAATCCGACCGATACGGCCAAAGCCATTGATACCAACTTTCGCGGCCATTTTGTCTTCGGGTAATCTTGACTTACAATAGTAAGGGGGTGATTTGGGTAGAATTGATGAAGAATGACAAGAGATCAGCAGGTGACGAGGAGGAGACTAAATAGTAGCAAGGGCACCCTTTTAACCCCTCGTCGATATTCGATCACAAGCCCAGAACTTGCCACCGTCAGAACATGATTAGTATAGGCTGTATAGTCGGGCTTACCAAGAAGCCTTGCCGGTGTGCTCCGGGGGATATTGTACGTAGTCATCACTAGCCGGATGTGGACACCGGATCCAGGATACAGTGTTGTCAGTATCTTCGAATATACTTCGTACCCTAAGGCGGGATATCACTTGACTCACTACGTAAGACACCCGATTTTAGTGGCATCCACCAGTGCAAGGCTTCGCCTGAAAGAAGTGGGGGCCATGATACTTGTTCCTTAACCGGTGTCCTCTTTTCCTGCTTATTCTACCACACTCATCATCTACCGTCCGTTCTTCCAGGTTAACCAATCCACTTCAGCACCGATCGTCCGACTAGGTGATACCACACAATTCAGTATCATGGATACTACAACAGCAGTTGTTAGGATGCGAGTGCGAAAAGACCGGTCCCTTTAGACCCCGGTTAGCATGAGCCACAGAGATATTCTGCACAATGGAGTCATCTCCCCAGACCCTATGATGTTAAAGCCTTCACGATGGCTTAATCAGCAGCACCGTCTTTCGTACCTTTTGGAAAAGGAGCCCGTATGTGCATTGGAATGAAGTAAGTTAGATGCATAGCTCTTTACTTCTGTTGCTGATATATTTGGTTGTCAATAACTTCGTGAGGTTTACACGAGTCTTGCCGTCATTCTTGCTCGCTTTGTTTAGGAGCTATGTGACACCAGATGGGAAAGAGGCGTGTATGATATTTGTGACTGCTCCTAGGCGAACCAGACCCAGGCAGTCCTGGCATGTATGTCAAGGTTGTTGCTGACCACAAGACATTTAGTTGTCCTTGGAAATTACCAGTATAAAGCGAGAGAGACAGAAATAAGTACGGACAGCAGATTTTCGAAGCGAGATGGCATTTGCTCTATGATAATATGCTTTTGGCGTCTCCCAAAACTGTGGTCCATATCTTAAAAATCATACTGCAAGTACATCTCGTCAATTTCTCTCCAGGTTGAACTCAACAAAATGCCCTATCTAGAGCTACATCCATACCATACAAGTGTCCTCTGACCCACTTCTGCGAATCAAAGTTTCTTTGTTCCAACTTCTTGCCTAGGCTTCGTGGTGAATGTCTATATCAGGATTCGCATCAGCCGTGCCGTGTGTCTCTTGACTTGCATCGTAGCTGTTGTTATGGATCCGGCGCACATGATCTCTCATGTTGTCAATCCGGCTGAACATCCTCGAACACCGCTCGCCTCTCTCATTCAGACAAGGGCATTGAATCCTTGGGTCGTGCTTTGCCTCGTGCCGGGCACGGTCTTTTCTGGTCGCGAAGCCCCGCTTAGTGGGGGGATGACGGCCCTCTGGACCCGGCCCCGCCTGCGGACAATGTGGATAGCGGCAGAAATATCGTTTAAAGTGTTGTTTATAGTGCCGTTGAAGCTCCCGGGATCCGGTAAACTGCAGTGTCGACTTGCACCCAGGAAACGGGCACGTCACAGCATCGGGTCCCCGAACTTCAAGCTCGCCGCACTGCATCCATCGGGACTCCGGGTTGGCCCTTCTTGTCAAATCAGGTAAATGAGTAGTCGGGGCAACCCTTCCGGGATTCAAGTCAGCAGGCAGTTGTAGCTGACCTGGCAGGTTGTGAGGATTAACCTCACCGGAGTTGTCCCTCTCGCCGCATTGTATAGAAGGATCTATAGATAGCCGCCGAGTGCTTGCCATTGATAACACATCCCGTGATGATTCTGGAGAATCCTGGCGGTTAAAGAGCGGAAGAGCCATCCATGATTCAGCCATGTTTAGACACGGTAGCGATACGCTTGTACCGGCCTTGAGCTTCGTCCACTAGAAAGAGGAAAATGGTCTCGGGGGATCTGTTAACCGTACTAGCCCTAGCATACCACGACTATCACCTAAACGGCTAGGTGGCTGATCTACCCACTACCTCCTGGACAGTCAGCTGACCTACTCCAGAGTCGTATCTTGGTTCTTAAACCGATCAAACCCGTGGGACTAGCGTTCCTAGCGGGGGCTTAACAGAGACAACTATAAGCCCCAATACGACTCTCTAGATGCGCGCACTAACCTGACCTTGCAAATGGCAGACCAACTAAATTCAGCTTATCTTCCACAGGTATTTTAGTAGCCCGGATGACGGCTGCAACCCGCATCACATCCTACACCCTAGGTAACGCTATTTGGCCCTAGTATAATGGTCTTGGTTGAGCCGGGTTCAAGGATTAGGGTGGACAGGGTTCAAGGCGTCATCCCCAAGGCCGTGAACCCTGTTCAGCCAGACGTGTGATTTATCCATCCCCTCAATCCTGTACCGCGCCTAACCATGTCCCCGGATGATCAACATACTGTGTCTGGATTAAGTTTATCTCATCAAAACCGGTCTCAATGAGTGTGGCTAAGAAAATGCAGGAAAGGGAAATCAGCCTTCTGATGCATTATGTGGACGACGTGTTTCCTCATCAATTCCCTTTCTACCATAGCCAGTTTGTGGGGAAAAGAGAATGGCTCTTGCCCTTGCTGTCGTCAACAAGATCGGTCTATTACGCTACGCTGTGCCTCAGTCTACTGCACAAGGAGAAATGCTTCAATATGGACCAGCCAGAGTCGGTATCCTTTTGTCAAGAGGAGAGACTGCGATATTATATACTGGCGCTGCGAGAAACACAGCAGCTTTTACTGAAGTTGAGCCCAGTATATAACCTAGACACCATAAGATACTGTATTCCTTCCCTAGCAAGCGCTCTACATCTGATCAGTTATGAGGTAAACAGTCCTTCTCCGACAGGATACAGTGAATTATACGTTAACCTGTCTATCTTAGTCCTCCTATCCTGTATATGGAGATTGGAAAGTTCATCTGCAAGCTGCAACGTCACTGATCCCCATTCTCGTAGGGAGCTGGAACAGTATGATCAAACCGATCAAACACACTTCCTCCCTTTGGACAGGCCTAACTCTTTCTGATTTCCATGACCTCCACACAGAAGGGTCTCTCTCTTACGAAAATGCCAGTGCCTTCCGGTTTCTAACGAATGCACTGGCTGTAACTGGCATCCTGTCTTTCATTTCAACTGGCCCGACAGCTGCACTGTCCGACTACCGATATCTGATGGATTCCACATACGATATGGTTCAGTGTCACCAGTTCCTTGGTTGTGAGAACTGGGTGCTGTCGGCTATTCTAGACGTGGGCATGCTGGACCGGTGGAAAAGAGAGGAGGAAGAGAACCGACGCCTCAGCTTCAGGGAGTTAGCGAACCGGGCAAAGAGGGTCGAGGACAGCCTAGAAAATGGAATCAGAGCGTTATCAGCTAAAACGACCAGTTCTCCAGATGCAGTCATCTACATCACCCGGATTTATGCCAGTTCCACACTGACCTACCTGCATTCGGTAGTCTCAGGTCTCAACCCGGACCTAAGCGAGATACGGGACAGTGTCTCTCGAACCATTGAGCTCCTCAAAGAACTCTCAAACCGGCGTCTTCTCGCCAGTCTGACATGGCCCCTGTGTGTCACTGGATGCATGGCAGACCCAGATCAAGGTGCCTTTTTTCATAGTCTGGTTATCTCGGCGGAGATCAGTCCGCAATCATTGAGGCATACATGGACTGCTTTACAGATAATCAAGGATGTGTGGAAAGCCCGCAGCTCTTGGTGGGGACAGACATTGCCTAAATGGGAACAAATTCTTTGTATTGATGGATCTCCAATACTACTTATATAAAGAAGCTAAGCCAGACACACTCTAGTAGCCAATGCTGCTCTAGAAAGAATGCAGATAGCTCAGCTCGGCCAAGGTTTGCGAACTCCACCTGTCAACCACAATGACCATATGTAAACAGTTCTAACAACTTCCATTCTCCATTGCTAACTCCTAATGCATTCTGGCCCGTTTCATTTACTCTGGCATATTGTGAGGGATATACGGCAGCCCACCTTCGATGGCTTCCATGACGCGAGTGAACTCCTGATACGCATATTTCTGGCAATCATGGTCAAATATCCAGCTAAGGTCTGGAGGCGACTGATCGCCTTGTGCTTGTTGCGTTGCCTCCAGGTCTTGTCGAACCTGGAATTCCGAATCGAAATCCCTCGAGAGCTCCGTTTGAACGAGCGAGGCTCGTGGATACCTAGGTATAGCAAATCGATCAGCCAACCTCTTTCTGAATCCTTGAACTTGGACATTACAATACCTGATTCTCTCCGCAACAGCGAGCACTTGAGATACCTTCGACTTCCCAGCTAGCTCAAGAGCAATTGCGAGCGTTGCAGCATCTTCAATGGCTTGACTCCCTCCTTGCCCAGTAATGGGAATCATCGCATGGGCCGCATCGCCTATCAGCATGATTTTGCTTCCGGGAGAGAGCCAAGTCTTGAGCGGTTTTCGAATGACCAGTTTCTGATCAATGAAAGCACCTGGCAGTACGTGACAAATTCCAGCATCCAGCTGATGGTGGACTGGCCAGCCTTTGAGAAACGCTAAAACCTGAGTGGGATCCTGTACGCTCCCATGCCAGGAATCCATGCTAGTTTCCGTATCCTTCGACAGTCTTCGTGTTAGTTCATTGTGGTTTGCAAAGAGTTCATGATTGCATACCTTATGCTGGCAATAGATAAGAATGGCTTTCCCTCGACTGGGAGTTTCACTGTGCCCGCTCGCTGATAGTGACTCGCAGAGCGTCGTGACCACGACTTCACTGTACATCCACATGGATGCCGATGTCTTTCCCCAGCCCGAAGCCTTCGACCCTCTTCGTTGGGTGACGGGGAATCCCAAACAAATGGAAAATGCCATCGTCGCCTTCTCCAAGGGACGACGGATGTGCCCCGCCAGACAGTGCGTCGAGAATCCCAATTCATGTTTCTTCGTTCGTCTGATATCGACGCTCGTCTGCTAACTACATTCAACCCAGTTTGGCATATGTGGAAATGTTTTCTATCTTTGCCATGCTGTTTCGCAGATTCCAGATGTCTTCCTATGAGACCGAGTAGGTGTCTCTGAACCATTCTTTTCGGGACGAGAGTGTTATCTAATTTGCGCACAGCATCCACGATTTCGACTACAGCGAGTATCTTTCTCTCCATTTTCGGGGGAAGCCTCTGCGGGTCAAACTGCGAGAGAGACCTTCGTAAGATAGCGTACGTAGGTAAAAGCAAGCTAGCTTGGGGATAAGTCTCGAAGCAAGGTCATTTACACCAACTACGAGCAAAATAAGAATCGAAAGATGATCAATTCCTACGCTCTCTCCCCTGTACCGTAGATAATAGCCCCATAGCTATACTGTGTTGAATTCGGAATGAGCGTAAATAGGACATCCCCGGGAGGGTGTACAGAGGATGCGAATCCTGGCCGATGGGAAGAATGTCCGCAAATGATCCTTAAATCATGTTTCTTTGTTTCTCTGTTCGGCCTTCTCACTGTGGATTTACAAGGATCTGAAAACGGCTTGCGCTAATGCAGTGAGACATGTACGAATTGCCAACAGCAGAGATGGTTAGGGTTAGTCATGTGGATAGGACGCCTCAGAACCGTTTGGCGAGAAGCCACAGAGTATAATCCTTGTCAGACATGTTCGACATAGTACGGTTTTCGCGGTTTTCGCGCGTTTACTCTATACACAGAGTATTTCCTGAACAGGTCGATATTGATTTGAGAGTATACATGAACCAACACAGCCTTTGACTAACACTCCCTCACCGTCACCAAGATTCCCGGCGTGTCGCGCGCCTGCGCCCCCAGAATATAATCACGACTCACGTCAATGTCGCGCTCCCGTCGAACAGCGGAAACATCGAAATCAAACTGACGGAAGACTGCTGCGAGAATCAAAACGAGCTCTGCACGAGCCAGATTCACGCCCAGACAGGAGCGCGATCCCCGATTGAAGGGCACCAAGTATCGTTCCAGCCGCTTGCTGTCGGGTCCCAACCACCGCTCGGGCCGGAACGTGTGCGGTTCGGGGAAAATAGTCTCGTTGAGATGTGTGAGCATGGCGGTCATCCCCACGATCGTGTTGGGTGGGATGATGATTCTGCGGCACAGCAACTGGATGTCAGGAAATTGGCGGCTAATCCGGTGGGTGACCGGATCACACAAACGTAGTCCCTCCTGTATGACGGCTGTTAGGTAGGGCAGCTGCTCGAGTGTGGTCAGTGTGGGAAACTGCTGGGGATCTGGGATGTTGGCCACGAGTTCGTCATGCAGTCGCTGTCGCACAGACGGGTTGGCGGCAATATGATATGCCGTGCCACGCAACACATAGGCTCTATAGGGAGTTAGCCTGAGAAACTGCACTACAGTAGAGAGTTTCGGAGATGGAAAGGCTTACGTTGTCCCAGAGCCTGCGGTCACCAAGCTAAACGCTTCATCACGCAGTCGATCCCGCCGCAGCTCTACTGGGGGAAGTTTGCTGTCTAGAAGCTCATGGAAGACAGTGCGATGACTGGCATTCTTGTAGGTCGTATCCTCGCCGTTTCGAATAGCCTCCACCTGCCGAGACAAGTCCTGTACAGATAACTGTTAGCAACTGTATCTTATTGGACCCCTTTCCGATGGTCTTACCCGACGGAAATCTAGAATATCTGCCATGGCAGGAGCCAGGATCTTATTGACGCGGTCCTAGACAGTGAAGGTTTGTTAGGGTATACATTTCCATGACTCCAGAGCTGGGAATGCTTACCGGCAATGAATACGTGAAACGCATGGCCCACGGAATATGGATATTCAGCAGACTCACCTCCAAGAAGCTATCCACGTCGTCAAACCCCTTGCGGCCGAAATCTGGCTGGATCACATTCTGCGGCTCATGGGCAAAGCAGTAGGCATTGATGATATCTAAGGTGACGGCGGCGTAGAAATATTTCATATTCAACATGTCGCCGGTCTGCGCAGCTTGTTGCAGACGCTCGCGTAGAATATTAATGGGCTGCCACATCACCGGAACGAGGTCGTCGACAGATTTCTTGGAAAAGAAGGGGTTCAGAGCGCTGCGTCGCAGGCGATGCAAGTTATGCGACTGGGTCCCAATCGTCTGTCCTTCTTAATTATACTGTTCTTCTCCATAATTTCTCTTGGGGGTTTGTCACGACAGGGAGGCATACTGCTGGATATGGCCCAAAGGCCTCGGCGACGCGCAAGGGCTTCACAGCACGGCCATTAATCTGGTTGAAGAGCTTGTCGAAGTAATCGGGGTCATTGATGTGAAGCTCGTCCGGGTTGATGCGAATGACGGGGCCTGT
Source organism: Aspergillus nomiae NRRL 13137 (assembly GCF_001204775.2). NCBI lineage: Eukaryota > Fungi > Ascomycota > Eurotiomycetes > Eurotiales > Aspergillaceae > Aspergillus > Aspergillus nomiae. Next base: position 42,818 of record NW_015378174.1, on the reverse strand, counting down.
CGCCGAAAGATTAGGCTGCGTCTGTCCATCAGGATGTGGAATCCCTACCATATTTTTCATGCAGATCCTTGAGTTGGAAGGTGAACTGGCCACCCTGGTAAAGGTCATAGTACCATTCATAGAGATAGGTCACCTTGGCCAACGGAGGGCCGGGGATGTGCGCCAGCGGGTGGAAATAGACACGGTAGGCGACGAGGGAGATTAGGGCTACCAGCGCCAGGGATAGTAACAGGAGGACAGCCATGGTGTCCTGTTGTCAGCTCATCCAGTTCCTGAGGGGGTGGGTTGGACACACGGCCTTTATCTAGAGTACTAATCAAGCCAGACCAGGCAGTAGAATTAAATTAAGACTCCTTCCTTGTTTGAATCGTGGAAGGTAGGGTGTGGCGTCGGTGTCCTTTCTCTTCCCAATGGTTGTCTTCTTTTGTTAGTCATAGACTCATATCGCAACCCCCGCACAGAGATCGGAATTGATTAGCGGGGAGGGGGAGGGAACAAAGAAGAGCTCCAAATGCGTCGGGATTCTAGTCTGTCAGCCAAGAGGTAGTAGTCGTTAGGCCCTGCATTAGGGAACAGGGATTCCTCCCGCTGACGGGCCACAATGCTAAGGTGCCCAATAGGCAAATTCTCTTTGCACAAGGCGCTCAGGATGGAGAGAAAGAGAATTCGTCTGAAACGAATGCTCTCATTTCCGGCGGTCTCCTCGTTGACTAGAGGAATTACTAGCACGGAGTACTATGACGACTACTGCTGGTTCGTTCTAGATGACCAGGAAAGGGCACCCTTCAAATTGACAGTATGCTAACTACTACAAGCTAGATCGGCCCTCTTGATGGAAGGTCGGTACTTTATAGCCATGGGTCTTGGACCACATCCACTGCTGCGCCTGTTGCACCGTGAACGGCACCAGATCCTCTACCACCAGCGGTTCCGCCGTCAGACCTCGCGCCCGGATGAACTGAGCACTCGAGAGCGGTCGCTCCCCACGCCCAAATCGCACGATCGACTGAGCCCATTCCGCCAGGATCTGCTTTGTCTGCGGGGCCATCCGGAACACGAAGAAGAAAGTGTGGGGCATGTTCTCGTACTCCTGGAGAGTGATAGATCCGCCTGCGCGATGCACCTCCCGGGCCACCAATCGTGATGCGTCAACGATCTGCTCCTGACCTGACCCCAGCCAAAGGGGACAGGCACCGGTCCAGTCGTCCGCAGCTGCGGGGCTCGCTATTGGATGCGCCAGCATGCCTGCCTCGCAGTAGAGGTTGGCACGGGGTGGACGTGTAGGCCAGGCCGGACAGGTCGGGAACGTCTTTTCCAGGTAGGGCAGCTTCTCGATCGGGGTGGGGAAGATGTCACAGTAAGCATTGCGCTCGAACGAGGGGAAGGCATTGGTGAGGTCAGCCGTAGGACTGAGGAGGGACATCCCGGCCGGCACAACGGGTGCCTGTTTCGCTCCATGGAAAGTGATTGTAGCATCCCGACGCTGTAATCAAAGCAGGACCTGGAGGAGTCCTAGGGCTAGACAGGAGCCGGAGCTATCACCGGCGACCACAATCGAAGAGGCCGGCACAGCTTTGTGTGGACTGCCCCCAGGGGGGCTCAGCAAGGCCAGGTAGGCTTGGAAGGCGTCCAGGAGGGCAGCTGGAAAGGGATTCTGAGGAGCTAGTCGTTGTCGCACGAGCAGGACCCTGGCTCCTGTGGCCTGTGCCAGTGAGGCGGCATGTTTGCGATAGCTAGATGGGGAGTTTAATCTAGTGGAATGGGTTGATAATCATCAGGACCGCTGCACTGATACATTAATCATAGACAATGGAAGCACAAACACAAAGGTACCCCCGTAGAGGTAGAGTATAGTCAAGGGGCTCTTGGTCTCCGCCATCAACTTCTCAAACTTCTCCTGTTCCCCAATCGCGGGCTCCGGCGTGTCCTTCTGGACATTGCTACGGTATCCCACCCATTCAAAGTCCAGCGGAGCCGACTCCGGGCGATCGTAGCGTACCTGGTGCTCGTTTGCCTCGTCTATCAGCTGTAGGAGAAGCTCGCGCGAGTTATCGTCATTTGGACTGGGGAGGGAGAATTTGCTGACCCAGAGAGGGCCATTGACAGGATCGTTGCGGCAGGTGGCCTTTTGCTGGACGGAGATAGAGGTGGTATGGGCACCCTTGAGGTATTCTGCGCGTACCTTCTGGGCGGCGGCCACCAGATGTTGGGCGTTCTGGAAGTCCATCACAGTTCAGTAGACGCGATTTATAAAAGGATATGGTCGGAGAAGAGATTAAGGACATGGTCAATTGACACTGTCCGTGGCTCTATCAACGCTTTATGAAGGAAAGGAGAGCGAGATAGAGTGCGGTGAAGAATTCACATGGAAATAGCGACATACTCGATGAATCGCCCATCCTCGGATGTTGAAGTGGAGGTGGAGGACAGTTGGAGGGTAAGTAAGGCTGGGCGATCAGGGATCAGTCTTTGTGGATTCAATCCCTGTCTGGTGGCTGCATCAATCCCCAACTACACAGGGGCAAGCATTGGTCAGTGTCAGTACACCCACAAAACAGTAACAGGAGACAAAGAAACAGAGTGAGGCAGTGAAACACACTCGGTACAAGTATGACCAATGACACAGGATCACTGTGGGCCTTCTGTAACATGACCACGGAAGTGACAAAAGGCCTGAGAAGGGGATGGATGAGAACGTTTTCCGGAAAGCTTTGGCCCTATTCGATTCTTTGGTTCAAATACCTCGCAGCTCATGCCAAGCATAAAGCCACCAAGACAGGTACACCAGTTCATCTCCATGATTGATGTGCCACCGATCCCTAAAAACCGTGCATCAGACTTCTCGAACCCCACCAGCAAATAACTGATTCGAAGGTGCTGCATTCTTATCTCGCATCTTAGCCGCTGTCTCAGCGCCTGCCGCAGGAACTCGAAATTCGAAGGCTCGACCCGGGGCTGGTCCCTTCCCATCTGGAAATAAATATGGGTAAGGTAAATATTCCGGTATTAAGCCCAGCTGACGCAGCACGGTAGCTTGGTCCCACGCTATGTGTTCGTCGTAGAGACGGTCTCCTTGGATATTGACAGCCGCCACAAAAGGGATCTCAAGATAGAGGCCGGTTGGAGGGATTCCAGGGATCCTACGAAGATGAGTAAGATGAACAACGTAGTCCAGAGACGGTGAGAAGCCCTACAGCCAGTCAATCTCCGAGTCATGGGTCAGGGTCATAATGAACTCGTCCACGACACGGTCGATGCCTATGGTCCAGCTTATGAGATGGTTGTTGGTGCCGTGTGGGTTACTGAAGATAAAGTGGCCACGGTAAAATCGAGTGAGTTGGTCACGGCCAATTCCCCCGGTCATCTTGGAGATGTCAGCTGGCAGATTGCCGAATCGCCGACCAAAGGTCGTATGGTACTCACCGTGGGAATGTGACTAAAATAAGGCTCTTGTACCATTGTGTTCATAGCATGCTCAACAGATTGGTTGTCGAGTTCAAAGTAAGTATGTTCTTCCCAGATGGCCTCCAGATCGAAGTAGGGACCATTCATATGCCTCTTCAGGAAGGACAAGGTCCGCGTGTGAGAGACTGCTTCTGTAGCATAATCAAATTCGGCGGAAGTGGGAGGGGCAAACAAATCGGTCTGAATCATCGGATAGTTATGTTGCATTATATTGGCCGTTCTCTGCAGTGACACATTTGTAGGCCCATGAAGATGTTGCACGGTGGGTATAATGCTCGATGTCAATTTAGCAGCATCAGCTGCTACCGGATAGATGGCGGCTGCGGGTACCTTGTTGATACCGGGAATAGATTGTACCTTCTCCCATAACTGATGGCCATATGCTGTGTCTCGATATCAGCCAGGTCGTGCTAAATTGAATCGAAGAATGAAGCAATCTTACCTACGAGACCGATAGTATGCTTTGGAGAGCAATTCTCGTGCCGAGTCACTGCCTCAATTGCCTGGTTTATTATATAACCGTGATCCAGCGCAGATTTCCGGATTTCGATAACGGTGTAGCCCTTCTCAGCCTATTTCAATGACGGCATAGGAACTCCGTCATCCAAAAGTAGTTGGCTTGGGGCGCGTCGGAAAGGACGACGATCATTCCAAGCCCTATGCCCCTGCGAGAGAGAGGAAGCAGGACAACGCCCGACTTGATCTCGTGGATCTTTGGGGTGGGCAATGCTTTCAGCGGAATATCAACCCGGGCCATGGTACCTGACTTGAAAGACGTAGATTTTGCATGCAATGCCGAATATGTCAATATCTGCTTACTTGCCAAAGGGCTCTCCCCAATCCCGTTAAATAGACATGCCATAACTTCCTCCACTCACCCAGGTCAATTGTACTCTCCGCATGTTTAGAAATATCCTTGCAGGCCAATGCGCGGGGTTGGTTTCGACTATGATAATTCAGGCAGCACCTATATGAGCCTTCAGGGCTCGGAGAGCCGAGTGCTTTCGGCGTCAATGAACTCGTAACTATCATTCGCCGCAAATAGTGCGCTGACAGATATTCTCTTCAACCTCAACATAGGCTATTCTTCTCCATAAACAATGAGGTCCTAACTCTCGGGTCAACTGCATCAGCTTCGGAAGTCCGACCATGATAGGGATAGCGCCATCTCGGTCTAATATTTGTAGTATTGTCCGACTTGATTTGCTTGACTCTTCTATCCTCTTAGCTGGCAGCACTAGACGTCATTAGCATGATAATGGACTTCTATACTCTCCGGTAACCCTATACTAGGTACTATACTTGACCTTCCCCCTTTAGGTAAAAACAGCCCTGCCCGTCTACTTATCTGGTTATCTCGCCCAAATATGGTTAGTGTATGGCTTGAGTACGGGAGCGGGCGGGAAGTCCAGAGTTCCACATCCTTTGGTCGAAGATGTATAAGGATACCGGGGCTCATATCACAGTAGCACGTATGACGACTGAGGAGAGGCGTCTACATGAAGTTGACACATCACCTCGAAGGCCATGGAGTGAAGACTAAAGTAGTGCTCACTCCATAAGTGATCTTCTCGTCTTATGAAATTCTAGTCACGTGAGATTGGCCTTTTTCAAAAGCCGACTTGTATGCCAACTATCTATGAGAGGCGAAGAGCGCACAATACTCGCAAAATGGTTGGTTGGCAATCATTGGACCCCGGCAGGGATAGCTCGACAGAAACAGAGTCGCAGACCGGCAAGGTTCCTCTTAAACTAGCACAGCCATGCGAACAGAGCAATCGAGCGCTTATACAATCTGACAACGAGAAACTGGTCATCTCAGCTCTCGGATTGCTGAATTGGTAGCAGCGGAGTCTGATGTATGCTTCATACTAATATGATTTGGTTTGTATTGACGAGTTGTTCACATTCTTAGGTAACGAAGGATTATTGTCGTTCCGCTTTATAACACACGCTGCAGGAAAATCTCTAGCCATTAGTATTCAAATAATGGAAACTCCAGATTCTCGTATCATTTCTCCAGGTACACAGCCGATAATCAATGGGCAATTTGAGCATTCCCATTTGAATGTGTAACCGACGTCATGATCTATAACGATGTAGTAAGTTAGCAGGAATAGTCCACTTGGTAAATACTGGAGTGGTGATAAAAAGACATACAAAGTCCCACCACGGCGAAAGTAAATCAACCCCCAACACATATATGAAAGTGAGGAAGTGTTGCTGCGTTCCATGTGTTGTCATTGAGGCAAAAGTGACGACTACTTGAAATCCTGAAGCAGTTTAGCGCGTGATCCGAGATGCAGGTGATCCCGAAGTAATTGATCTTATCGGCGCGATATCGAACGGGGCGGAGTCCCTCTTCTTCTTCTCCAGCTACTGTTACTTACTTACCAGGGTCACGCCCCTCTCTTTGCTTTTATCTTTCCTCCCCTCGCTCTCCCTTCTTCGCCCTACTTTCGACGGGGCCTGACAAGCATTTATGTGGAGCGCGCAATAAAGTGCTTTCACGGGTCTCTCACTACCGTATTTCCCACCTTTCGGCTCATCATAACCTTCCAAGTCTATGTTGCAGCCTCTCGCCCGGTCGCGATTTCTTCGACCGCCGTTAGCGCCAACGAGTCACTTCGCCCCGACCTTTGGTCGTTTTTGTTTGCACTGCGCGACCACGATCGAACTCGCAGGCCTTTGTCGGATACCTGCATAAGGGGCTTGCATCATGGCATCTAACGCCGCCATGCTGTTGGACCCACGGGCCCACAGAAGGAAGCTACAAAGCGATGGTAACGACCCCGAATTTGCTTCTCTTTCGTCATATAGTCACAGCGACGCGGGTTTGGAGGCCGCATATGAGCGACTTTACTTTCCCTCAACGTCCAGAGACTGCCCCTCTCCTCCTCAGGACCCCATATTTATGAACCCTAATCTTGTCGATACCGAAAGCTCATTTATCCACGAGGCAGGCTCCCAGAATTCAGGCTACTCGGATTCTTCCGCTGCGCCGGCAGGTACGGCTTCTGCGGCACATCGTCTTCTCAACCCGCAACGTCTACAGTCTTCTAATAGAGGTAGCCCGAAGTCGAGATCACGACCACAGTCAGTTTCCTCACGCGGTGGGGATAGTGCGAGGGCATCACCACAACGTAGCGATACGCGTGGACCCGATGTGGATGTGGTATTTACAACCGCGCAGGAGGAGCTTAGTGATGGGAAGCGGAATTCCGATCATGTCGATGAAGTGCGCCATGGGAATCTCATCGAGAATATGTACGGCGTTGAAAGACGACTAAACCAGCCATACAAGAAGATAAAGACGGAGAAAGACCTGGCCCAGAGCGGGAAAAAGGCGATATTTACGTCGACTGGGGCCAGCGGGTTGGGTGAATGGGTGAAGGATGGTGAAGAGAAGTCGAATTCGTCCACACCGATCACCCCAAATGTTGTTGACTTAACGATTGGTGAGAAAAAGACGGGTTTTTCGAATAAAAATTTTATTGCTAATTGCTGTTGTAGATTCCTCTGCTGCAGCAACTGACGATGATGATCTACAAGTCACGGGTTCAAATAATCTCAGCATCCAGAGAGTATGTTATGGCAAGCTAGAAAACGCAATGGTGCAAGCAGTGCTGGTACCAAAGCCTCCAGCTGCAGCTCAAACCGTTTTTGGGGACTCGGCGCATGATTGGCCCTCAATCAAATTAGGAGTACACCGATCAACAAATCAAGGCAATAATCGGATTGAGGTTTCAGACCCCGATGGAAAAATATTTGGGGCAATAGATCCAAAGACCGCTGCAGTGATTGCTCCTCTTCTCGATTCGCCTGCTTTGAAAGTCGACGTTACCGCTCGGTTGGATGTTCGAAGGAGGCTGGCAAACGAATATCCGTGGGCACCTTGCTCAGCTCTGTATCGAGCGTCTATCAACCTGTACGGCCTTCGGAAGGATGCTGAACTAGTCGGGAAGCACCTTGGTCAGAATAATGTCTGGCTTGGTACCCCGTTTTCAGTAGAGCAAGGTGTCCCTGTGTTCAACCCACACGCTGAGAGAAGGCGCGCCCAAGCCGCCGCGTCTTTCTTACCAAATGTGGCTGCGAGGGGCCGATCAACCGTCAACTACGAAGTCCGCACTGCAGAAGAGGTGAACGATGCAGTGATGAAGATGTTCGATCAACTTCAGAGCGCCGAAAATATACCCGAGTTGGAACCTCCTTCGCTTTTGTCAACCCCGTTGCTCCGCCACCAAAAGCAGGCGCTTTGGTTCATGACTGAAAAGGAAAAGCCGCGCAAGTTTGGGCCTAGAGAGGAAGATAATAATTCACTTTGGAGGTTGGAGCATCGTTCAAATGGGGCAAGCCGGTATCGCGAGGTTATTAGTGGCATTGTACGCGATGACGAACCTCCACAGAGCCTAGGTGGCCTTTTAGCAGATATGATGGGTCTCGGGAAGACTTTGAGCGTTCTGTCTCTTGTCGTATCCTCTTTGGCAGAAGCTCACGAGTGGGCAAATATGGCACCAAATTCAGACCTTATTCGAAACCTGCCGGGCATCCGCAACACCAAAACGACACTTCTAGTAGCTCCGTTGAGTGCTGTTAACAATTGGACATTCCAGGTCAAGGAGCATCTGAAAGAAAACGCCATATCTTATCACGTATTTCACGGGCAATCGCGAATCACTGATGTGGATGAGCTGTCTAAATATGACCTGGTCATCACGACATACAGCATTATTCTCAGCGAGCTCTCTGGAAGGGGTTCGAAACGAAATGGGAACCCTGGGAGCCCGTTAACCAAGATGAATATGTTTCGAATTGTTCTGGACGAAGCGCATACTATCCGAGAACAGAGTGCAGCACAGACACAGGCTATTTTCAAGCTGAACTCCCAGCGTAAGTGGTCTGTAACTGGTACACCTATTCAAAACCGACTAGAGGACCTTTTCTCGGTGACCAAGTTCCTTGGTCTGAATCCCTACGATGACAGAGGGCAGTTCGGGATGCACATTCTGAGTCGATTTAAGACCGGGGATGCCACGGTCCTAGCAAGCTTGCGAGTGCTTGTAGACTCATTTACACTACGCCGTGTCAAGGACAAGATCGACATCCCTACCCGGCACGACAAGATCATAACGCTTAATTTCTCTGAGAAGGAGAGGCAGCTGCATGAATTCTTCCGACGAGAGTCAAACGTGATGATGAAAGTAATTGCCGGCGAGGATAAGACAGCACTGAAAGGTCGGATGTATCATCATATCCTAAAGGCAATGGTAATTTTACGCCAAGTCAGTGCCCATGGCAAAGAGCTTCTCGACAGTAATGATCGCGCAAGGATTAAGGGGCTGAGCGTCCATGACGCCATCGACCTCGAAGAAGGCGGGAATGATACACCAGAACTGGTAGATAAGAAAGCGTACGAGATGTTTACCTTAATGCAAGAGTCCTCGGCAGATATGTGTGCCCTGTGTGGCAAACGCCTTGAGGACCCAAATACTGATTCTGGTACCACCGACCGTCAAGTACCAATGGCGATCATACTTCCTTGCTTTGATGTACTTTGCCCCGAGTGTTTCTCTGGCTGTAAACAAGCGTTTGACAGTCAAACCGGGCCATCAGTTCATGACATCAAATGCCAGGTCTGCGATGGATGGATCCCTGTTTCATATTCCACCATCACCCCTGGAGGGCTACAGGACTATATGATGGGCCAGGCCCAGGCCAAGCAGAGCAAAAAGCAAGCAAAGACCCTAGGAGAGTACGAAGGCCCGCACACGAAAACCAAGGCGCTGGTGGCGTATCTATTGGAGACGGCGGATGAGAGCAAGGGCTTAGGGGACGAACATCCTATCAAAAGTGTGGTGTTTTCTGCATGGACGTCGCATTTGGACTTGATCGAGATTGCGCTAAAAGACAACGGCATCACAGGCTTTACCCGCCTGGACGGGACGATGACCCTATCCGCCCGCCAAAAGGCCCTTCAGGAGTTTCACGACAATAACAACATCACTATCCTCCTAGCGACTATCGGGGCTGGTGGCGTCGGTCTCAACTTGACCGCTGCATCTCGAGTCTATATCATGGAACCGCAATACAACCCCGCAGCCGTGGCACAAGCGGTTGATCGAGTGCATCGAATCGGGCAGATGCGCGAAGTGACTACAGTACAGTTCCTAATGAAGGATAGTATCGAAGAGAAGATCTTCGAGCTGGCCAAGAAGAAGCAGCAGTTGGCCGATATGAGCATGAACCAGAGGAAGCTTGATAAGAGAGAGGTGCAAGAGCAACGGATGCGTGAATATCGAAGTTTATTCAAGTGATACTAATACCCTTTTTACGATTCCCCTTTTTACTCCCGTCATTTGTTTTCCTTTTCGTTTCTCCTACCTGCTTCCACCATAGAGACGGACACTGCAATTGATACAAACATGGATAATACCTGATACCCAATGGTTTACACTCGGCGTTAATATATCCCCTGTGGTTTCACATTTGCTCTTGCTGGCGCTTACTAGGAACACAGAAGACTTATACGGCATTGATAATACACCGATAAATGCAATATAAAGACTTGGTTCTTTCCAGAAAGTGTTTCCTGTACTAAAATATAGACACCAGGGTCAGAATTGTCTTGCGATCGTATGGAATTCGAGTTTTATGTCGCTAGTAACACATCATTTAACTAGCACATAGCGCTTGGGTATTAGAGATGGTATGTCTTTCACACCTAATAGCGAGAAATACGATTGGCAATGAGCAGAAAGCGCTAGTAGGTCAAATAAAAGAGAGGGATAAACCAACAACGCGGCTGTAGGGTGGCAAACATCCAAGCTACGCAAGTCGAAGGCTGCTAGGCATAGACCAGAGCCGACCAAGAAAGAGTAAAAGAAGAAAAAGAAATCAGTGCGTCAACGGCAGACGGCGCGAAGAACGAGAAAAAGGCAAAAAGATATGACAAGGACGGGATTCGAACCCGCGAAGTTTCCCACTGGTGATTGGTGAAGACCTAAAACCAGCGCCATAACCACTCGGCCACCTTGCCTTGCTTGATGATGATTGCTTTAACTAATTGACCTAATACTAAAATAAAATTAATTCTAAACCATTTGATTTTAACCCTAAGTCATTCGTTTCCAACCACTGTCAACACGTCTCAACGTTCACTATATATACTAATTTCATTCCTCACTTGTTATGCATTAGTAATATAGCCTATGTTACTCGTGGCACCACTTCTAAATGTATAGGGGGACTCCCGGCCGAGTTTGATTTCTTGAAGCTTCTCCGCGTTGTGAATATATATACTTGTCAGGTTGGGTCCAATTCCAGCATGCTCAATATAGTTTATGCTTGGAACAGCTGAGAAATGATAATGGTAGTGGAGGGTAGTCGATATGATGGCATACAGGCAACACTACATGCGCTATTTCTAGAGCAATAGTGTAGTGGAGAAAGGAGTTCTGATTCATTTCTCCCTGTGGGCTCAGCTATGTTGAACTACCACATAAAGCCGCTCCGGCCATTTATTTTACAAAATTAAATATTTTAATCGTAACACCAAATGAAACATTCATCTTCTCCCTGTCTACAATAACAATAACACAGATGCGTCTTTATAGGGGTTTATAATAGAAATATAGCAATGTGAGATGTCCTCTGCACACGAATGGAGGTTGACCGATTGATCGCCCCCAAGAATGTTTCCAAGCCGTGTCCTATGGTATACTTATAGTACAGCTCCTATGACATACTTGGACTACAGGGAGGTCATTCTAGGCTCAGAAGATGGAGTAAATGGGTGATATGAGCCCCCAGGCCGGCCATGAACCTTTGCTCTTTCCCCTCGAGTCTTACGAACCGTCAGAACCTAGGTAGTTGTTTTGTTATCTGTCTACATGTAAGTTGATGGTGACAGCTAAGAGGCTGTATTACAACAGTGGCCGAGGAGATCAAAGCAAGTTCTGGTAGTAGGATTTTCATTCTACCCTTATCCAAGAGGAGGCAAACAACACAGACATAACCAAAGTCCCTGAGGTCGACAGAAGAAATCTCCGAGACCCATGAAGGTTCAAATCCAATTGAGGGGCTCTGCCTGCTCATCATCTTCGCGCTTGATCCAGTTTAGAGGCTCAGCATCCTCGGGTTTATCACGTCTAATCCAATTAAGTGGCTCGGCCTGGTCATCATCCCCACGCTTAATCCAATTTAGGGGCTCAACCTGCTCAGTATCATCACGTTTTATCCAATTGAGCGGTCTTGGATCGTTGGAATAATCATCACCGGACTTGATTGCTGTACCGTACAGATTAATTAGCATGGCCCGATAGCTATCTCTCTAGGGTCTAACATACCAGGATATGGGGATGCAGCCGAAGTTGGTGCAGCAATAGACGAAGCTGCAAAAAGAGCAAGGATGGAGAGGCGATACATGGCCTTCATAGTTGCCCGGGTGGCTCGTATGGTACGCACAAGGTTAAGTGTGTGTATGGAAACGTTAAGAGAAATAGTTATTGCTCTCCCTGTCTGCTACAATCGAGGGTGAGGCCCCAACTGCTATATATTGCACACGAACGAGTCTTTGACCCCTCATTCTTGTGAATTTGTCATTTTTTTTTCTTTTTTGATGGGAATCACCTCATCCGGTATGTGCGAACAAAGGTGTGCGCTGGGTGAGTGAGTTACTCGTCAGCTGCAAAGTCTTGAGGTCCTTGTCCCTGAGATAGTAATAACAATCTATTAATTCTACATAGAAGTAGAGTCATTCCCCTGTTATCTTCTTAGGTCTCCATGCTATGACAACAGGAATTAAGAGCGGAGCCAATCCCAACGACTCTTGTGATTCCCATGATGCTCGAAGGAGAGGTATGTTGCATCGCATCCGTCTGCAAGATGAAGTAGTGCCTTGATTTGTAACTTGGAGTGACTGGAAAAGAGTGACTAATAGTACCAAGGCCCTGTCAGGGAGAATCCTTGTCAAGAATCGGACTCAGCATTGGGAAGCAAACAGCGAACGCGGGGGCGGGGAGAGAATTGGGGCAGAGTTCTTCCGGGCATTGGAACAAACAGATGCCATGGCCAATAGAAACCTTACCACATCATTCTTCGGATGTCGCAACGCATATTGATGCATGTATATCCTGGGTTGTATGGATGTAGGCTCGGGCACTCAGTACGGCTCAGACGGATCTACGACCATCTCTAGCCTGTGGTAAACTTTGGACTAGTTGATCATCGATGGCCCTAATGCTGGTAATTTAGTTGCCAATCCCCTTTAGACCCCAATCCCCACATCAGGAGGACCATATTGGCATATCGTACCTTGTAGATATTAGACCCCCGCAATGTCCCGGTTGGAAAATCCCCACTTGGGGCGGGGAAGAGGATCTTGTTTGCTATATCAGCCCCAATGTTTTGAGTATATTCTAGGTAAAAGTCTAGTCGCTATTACACAGCAGTAGTTCTGCCGGGATGTAGTCACATAATTTTAATAAATGGATTTCGACCATAGGCGTTGTCAGCCGTCGTGCTTACAGTCGGCTTTGCTAGCAGATAGAAAGTGCGTGTTCATACAGTCATGTCCGTACCGGTAGATTCTTCTATATCCCTCTCTACCAATCAATCACCCCATCTTCAATCCCATCTGTCCAGGTTGGAGTGCTTGACCGTATAGTCCCAGATCGCATCAAAACTACGACATTGATGGGTGGTATTCCACCCAATAAAAATCAACTGGCCATTAAAATCCGTTGGGACTTCGATGGTTGTGTCCCCGTAACACTGCAAGGCATGTCTGACATAGTTAAAGCAATGCTCAATATGCCACAACCCATGGCCATTGGGGATAAAACTGGGATCGGTCGTATCCCCGTCCAGAGCTTCCAAGGTTTCCAGGTCAAGCCTACCCTCCATCAACTGCCAAAATGTATGGCGGATGGCACCCTAGCATGTAGTCAACGTCAAAGCCACTCTCACGCGGAATGATGATCAGCACCACTCACCAGGCAATGGAGCTGATGGAACATGCTAATGCCGTACATCATTTCTCCGCGGATGACCCCTCCAGGTGGCAGCTTCAGCTCCTCCCAGTTGGGGATGTAAATAAAGCCAGGGTTTTCGTGATTTGCTGCAATCCTTGTATCGGTTATTTGAATCGTACTAGAGAATAGAGGCATCTTACGTCCCGCTAGTGCCTCCCAGGCAGCGTTGCTTCGGGGGCTTGAGCGCTCCGTAAAAATTTCCGATGGACCGAACTTCTTCGTTTCCAAGGGCACTGGCGTAGTTAGCGCGGAAGAAAGTGAGGAAAAGCAACAACCATACTTAGGGGGATCGGGTTTCCGTATGGCAGACTGACACTAACGGTGTTCCGTCGCAAAATGGTGTAATGCCTGGTGAAAGCGACTAAGAGGGAGGATATTGCAAAAATGAAGGAGATGAACAGGATGGTGTAGAGGATAAACCAGTGTTTACGGTGCGTCGAACGCGGTCTCGTCATACCATCTTCAGACAAGAGGTTCGCCTTATCCTGGGCAGCATTTTCTTCTGAATGCACCGCTGCATAGTAGATGTTTTTCTTTTGAGAAGGTTGCGCCCACCTCAAGAGTTTTTGATATCCTGGCATTTTTGCAAAGAAGAAGCTTAGGCCTGACAGAGACAAACAATTTCGAGACAGATTTCTCTGAGGGCAAGGCAGGTTCAGCTTGGCCGGACACAGAGAAGCTACACTCTTATTTAGCCCGCAGGGAAATTGGATGCATACTGTCAGCTGGAATAACCGGGAGGACAATGGGCACAGCGGGTGGGTGGTATGAGTGCTGCATCAGGCCCAATTTGTCACGCTGCTCGGTCTATCTTGGATTTTCCAGCAGTCTCTAACGGAAATGTCCGAAGTTACATGATAGCAGATCCCGGTAGACAGTGCGCGATTTTCCCCACTCGTGATGTTGTGATGCAGAAGCCTCCAAGCCCTAGGTTATTAATTGCTCCTTTACGGGGATTTCTCGAATCCCTTCACCTCAAACTTCCAAAAAATGTCTATCGTTGCACCCCATTCACAGAGACTTTCATCTTCACCCTCTGTGAATGAGGAGAAATATGAGCTAAACTCGGGAAACACCATAGCCGATGATTATGTTGATCCGCCTGTTTTCGACCAAGGTAGACGCCGCGCGTTCTGTCGTCAGTACGTGATTATCGTAATATGCCTCCTGTTGACCCTTGGAGGCCTCCTGCTTACCGTCGTGTCCGCTTCTTCAACCGTATATTCCACTTCAACTATCATGTCCTGGGAATCGTTTGCTTCGTCTTCACCGGAGTCACCACACTCTTCTTCCCACCACCGCCACCATGGCACATCACCAAATACATACAACCTATCATCTCCGGTGATGGAAGGAATCATGAAGTCGCCCTGTGGCCATACCGCTACTGAAGCTAGAGCGCGAGGCTGCCACTTTGACATCATCACTTTTTGCTGGCTACCAGACCGCTGCTACGATGCGGAACTATCGGACTCCTTCGAGAAGTTGGTCGACTGGAAATGGTACCTTGACCGGAACAAGACACAGCCAGTCCCTAAGGAAGAAGCCCTGCAGGGGGAATTGGATGGACTGTATGTAAGTTGGGAGTACCATGTGCAGCACTGTGTGTATATGTGGGAGAAGATGCACCGAGCGCTATTGGGAGCGGGAAAACCGGCAATCGACACGTATATCAGCCCCTATAGCCACACCGAACACTGTGGGAAAATGTTGCTGAGTCGGGGGGAAGGTTATGCCATGGGCGATATCAACACTCGGATCCGTGTGAAGTTTCCTGACTGTGGGATTGTGTAGTTACTTTCTTTTGATGTCGTGCTGGATAGTGATCATCATTAACCAACCAGAACCGTAAGTACTAGAAAGCAACCAACTGCATGGGGCATACGGACAAAGAACATGTGTATATAGGTCTCAAGTCTGATCCTCTTAATCCCCGTATAGTAATCCCGGAACCATGCAGGGATTCTTTGGACAGGCAGCATCGCGGCGCGTCATCGCCTTGGCGAGCCTTATTTCTTATTTCTACAACTTCCCCAGGATCCCATTGCATATCTTGGACATCACTCTTCCCCGCATATCACTCGCAATGGCCAACGATTCTACTGTCTCGTGGGCAGAGGATGCCTTCGGGCCTGCCAGTCACGTGCGTGGGTTTGACTTTACGTTGACCTTCGAGCAGGTTGTTCTGTCGATTATCCCGTCTATAGTGTTGCTGCTGGCAGGACCATCTAGACTGCTCTATCTCACTCGTTGCCGTTCAAAAACTTGTCCCCAACAGAAAAAATACCTCTGCAAGCTGGTGAGGAAGATCTCACAGAATGCTTCAGTATCCCGCTGCTGTGACTGATGAATTCCAGGTCACCTCGTCCATAAACCTGGTTCTACAACTCTCCTTATTGGTGTTATGGAGTGTGTCGCCATCCTCGCGGACTTCAACGACTATCCCAGCTGCCTCTCTAAGCCTCGCCAATGCAATTGTAATCATTGGGCTCTCCTATATCGAGGACCGCAAGTCAACGAAGCCCTCTTCCCTCCTGACCATTTACTTACTACTCTCAATACTATTCGATGCAGTACAGGTTCGTACATTATGGTTGACGCATCGAATTCCCATGGCAGCGGTCCAGAGCGCCATTACTGGGACAAAGCTCGCCATGCTCCTATTGGAGATGCGAGAGAAGACCTCTTATCTCCAGTCCCCCTACAGGGACTATCCCCCGGAGGCAACCAGCGGCATTGTAAATCTCAGCTTTGTCTGGTGGATAAATCGACTTTTCATGACTGGGTACCGAAAGCTCATGGGGAATCGAGACCTTTATGATCTTGATCCCGGGCTTGCCTCTGGCCCTGCGGGCGAACGAGTGAAGAGAATGTGGGAGAAACAAGGTCTGTTCATCTTCATTCTTGGTTGCAACCGTCGCATGTGTAATATATTGACAAGTTCCAGGGAGCGCAAAAAGCAAGCTTACGCTACCTTGGGTCTTTGTCCGCTGTTTCTGGATGGAGTTTCTTGCCGTGGTGTGGCCTCGAGTGTGCTTGATTGGATTCAGCTTCGCTCAGCCTTTTCTGATCATGGCAGCAGTTCAGCATGTAGAGCGGCCGGTGACTACAGAGACCCGAGACCATGGCTATGGCCTCATTGGGGCCACCGTCCTGGTTTATCTGGGTATCGCGGTAGGCCCTTATTGTGCTATATGTACAGGCCATCTCTGATTGAAATCTAGTTCTCGAATGTCCACTACAGACAGCGCTTCTCGCGGGTATCCACGTTATTCCGAGGCGCAATGATCGCGTTAATTCATGACCGGACATTGATACTCCAGGATGGTCTCTACACAGAAAGTGCCGCACTCACGTTGATGAGTACTGGTGAGTAAAGTGGTGCACTCATATGTCCCGACAAAATGGGCAGTTGCTTACCTAGGAATGGCTTCGGATAGATGTTGATGGCATCATTGAACATTTGGAGAACATGAATGACGTCTGGGCCCGCACGATAGAAGTGACTATCGGCATAACCTTGCTGGGTATCCAACTGGGTGCAACTTGCATCGTTCCATTACTCCTTACACTGGGTCAGTCACAGATGGAGTATACACCATCAGGGAAGCAACATAGTACTTACTCTCCTGTCTAGCATGCCTAGTTGGCCAGAAGTTGGTGGCAAATTCCATTGGAAACGACCAACAGAGCTGGAACCTGGAGATCCAGAAGAGGGTCAAGAATACCTCAGCCGTCCTGGGTACCATGAAGGCAATCAAGGTCTCGGGGCTTTCGAAAGCGCTGGCCCAAAATCTTCAAGAGCACCGTGAACGGGAGCTTTTTGTATCTCGAGCATTCTTCAAAGGAATAATGTGGCTCAACGGTCTAGGTGTGTTGACCCCCGTTTGTATGGGTTACTGGTCTGACAGTAGCAGCAACTTTGCCCCGAATATGGTCCCCCGTCATCACCTTCACCGTCTATGCGATTCAAGCACGGATTCAAGGTGACGACTCTCTAACTACCGTGAGAGCATTTACCGCGCTGAGTATCATTACTCTTGTTACAACACCTGCTGAAAAGCTCCTCGCCGTTTTACCACAGCTAGCCGCAGCTATGGGATGCTTTCAGCGCATTCACGAGTACATAACATCTGATCCAGTCAAGGACGGTAGGTTAGGACGTACTGAAGTCTTAACGTTGAATTCGGCGATCTCTTCGGCCAACACAAATGAAAAAGGATTCACACCGCGAACTGACGATGAAGAGCAAGGGATTGTTATCGGGTTGGACAACGTCACAGTGCTACCTTCACCAAAGGCAATATCTGTCGCCCTGAAGAATGTGTCCTTCAAAGTAAGGCAGGGAAATCTACTAGTAGTAACCGGTTCTGTCGGCTCAGGCAAGACAACCCTACTCAAGACTATCTTAGGTGAACTTGACTGTCAGTCAGGGACTGTCTGTGTCGAATCGAAGCGTATCTCTTATTGCAGCCAGAATCCGTGGTTACTGAATACAACAATCAAGAAGAGCGTCACTGGCCTCGAAGATCACAAAGTAGATGAGAAGTGGTACCAAACCGTCATACGTTCATGCTGCTTAGAGGAGGACATTCATGGCTGGCCCGACGGAGATCAGAGTGAAGTTGGAAGCAAAGGCCTTGCTTTATCTGGTGGACAAAAGCAAAGAGTGGTATGCTATAAAGATCCTATTCTGTTTTACTTACTTCTTTACCGCGCTAATTGTGTAGGCATTGGCTCGTGCGGTATACAGTCGCCAGGACATAGCTTTGCTAGACGACACCTTATCCGCCTCGGACATGCAGACCCAGGAGATGATCATTGCACGGCTCCTTTCGAATGATGGGATATTTCGACAACTGGGAACAACAGTGATCCTAACAACCCACAACCGTAAGCCCTCCTGTCTACTGTGTTTTGTCCCAAGATTCCTAAGCCTTGACGTGTTTCTAGCCCGACTGCTTAAGGTGGCAGACAGCGTAATATCACTTAGCGCAGATGGGCAGGTCGAGCGCCAGACAACGGGTAAGGATGCTATTCAATACGCAGCCATTATTCGTGAAAATGAAGACACGGATGCTGGAGAGGCCGGCCTAAATGAAAAGACCTGGGATAAGGCAGCCAGTTCGTCAAACGGCGCTGCGAATGAGGTGGAGGATGATGACCGAACCAGGCAAATCGGTGACTTATCGGTGTACTACTACTACGCACGAATTGTTGGTCCATTTCTCTGTACCATGTTCCTCCTTGCGCATGCCTTGCTAGCCTTCGCCGAAAACTTTCCGCGAGTATGGCTAAGCAAGTGGACCGAAGCAGGCGGCAGCCAACTTCCACTGTACCTATCTGTCTATATTGTTTTGGCCCTAGCAGCATCGGTGCTCGTCTTGGGCTGCATCTGGGTCATTTTCCTTAACCTGATGCCGAAGTCGGCCATCCGTTTGCATTGGCGCCTGCTGAACACCGTCATTCGAGCACATTTATCCTTCTTCTCCACGACTGATAGTGGAGTGACACTCAATCGTTTCAGCCAGGACATGACATTGGTAGATCTGGCGTTACCTATATCTCTAATGTCTTTGGGACAGTCGTTTTTTGGATGCATCGCCACCGTGGGCTTGATCGCAACGGGCTCAGCATACATGGCCATCACGATACCTGTGACATTAGTGGTCCTGTATATCTTGCAGAAGATATACCTTAAGACCAGTAGACAGCTACGATACCTCGATCTGGAGTGCCGAAGTCCCTTGTACTCCCACTTCGTCGAGGTTCTCGATGGACTTCCCACGATCCGGGCGTTTGGTTGGCAGGTCGCATCGACTGAGGTTCTGATTCAGCATTTGGATCAGTCCCAAAAGCCATACTACATGCTTTCATGCGCGCAGAGGTGGTTGAACCTGGTCCTGGATATTGTGGTGATGGCATTGGCGACCATTGTGGTGACACTAGCCGTGGAGCTACATGAGAGCACCAATGCGGGCCTTCTCGGCGTTGCCTTGAACAATATTCTGGGATTTAATCAGCTACTATCGTTCTTCATCACGGCGTGGACTACCTTTGAAACCTCTCTCGGAGCAATAGCCCGCGTCAAGTCCTTTGTAGAGACCACTCCGTCTGAGGTTCCTCCTGGTCAAATTTCAGAACCACCAGTGTGCTGGCCTGAGCAGGGAGCAATCCACATCCAGGACCTCTCTCTTTCCTATCCCAATGGGACATCAGCGTTGCATGATATCTCGATGTGCATCACACCAGGGGAGAGAATTGGTATCTGTGGCCGTACAGGCAGGTATGTCTCCCCATACTCTTCAATTCTATTTACTACCCTAACGCCGTGTCCTATACCCTAGCGGTAAAAGCTCTTTCATACTCGCTTTACTTCGCCTTCTAAACCCATCCCACGGCACGATCACCATCGACGGGATTAACATCGAAAGCCTCTCCCCACCAGCAATCCGCGAGGCACTAATAGCCGTTCCACAAGATCCTTTCACGCTTCTAGGCTCCGTGCGGTACAACGCAGACATCATGGGCGTTTCCAACGACGAAGACATCACATCTGTATTAAAGCAAGTAGCATATGGGAGGCCATTGAAAGCCGAGGAGGTCTGGACGCATCCTGGAGGGTCACCCGCTGTCTCAAGGAGAACAGCAGTTATTCTGCTTAGCACGGGCAATTCTGAAGAAACGAACCCGCCAAAGTGGATGTCAGGTGCTGATCTTAGATGAGGCCACCAGCAACCTTGATAGCGAGACGGATCGTCGCACCCAACAGATATTGAAGGATGCCTTTGACGGCTGCACTGTTATCAGTGTAGCTCACAGGGTATGTTCTCCTTTCTTTTGTGCCCAGTAACCTACTATTCATTTCATCCTCAAGCGTTGATCTATTACGAGCTAATGAACTCGTATAGCTGGACACAATCATCAATTTCGACAGAATCGCCGTCCTAGACGCGGGACGTCTGGTTGAGTTCGACACGCCACAGCGCCTTCTCGCCAGAGATGGACTTTTCCGTCGGATGGTCTCGGCATTCGAGGAACAGGGGCTAGATGAACTATAACACTTATCTGATGAGTATATACCCGCAGCTAACCCTCATACCAAATCAGGAAGAAGTCATTGTACTGGTCAATCTGTCTTAATGATCTGCTTCTTTGCAGGGCCAAGCAAAGCTTGTATGTTCCAGTTCCAGAGTGCTCGGGGTCAAATATGATAGGTCATTGCGCGGTCTTTGCACGTTGGCGGGTTCGTCCGTCCGCATATGCATGTACTCTGTTCAATGTAGAGGATTTATGCGATGCATAAGAGTGGTGGGTGTCGTGTTGTGTTCCGTATTGTAGATGGAGGGTTGAATGTGATATACGTTTTGTATTTGATATTGGTTTATTATGGTTCATATTGCATATTCTAATGCTATGGAATGCATCTGCATAAGCGGATTTCAAAGAATGCCATCCTCTCAGGCCAAAATATGATATTATGGGAGGAGTGACATCAGGTCTATATACAAACATGGAGGTGATTTTTCCCAACCAAGGCTGCACCCTGCAGCAACAAGGACTCCTCATGCCGTTTGACATAACACGCTAAATTAAAAGATGATATCAAGATCATGATGACAGATGAAGAGAAGAAAAGAGACCTTCAAGGCTAAATTCAAGGACAAAGGGAGAGATGGGATCATGGCATATCGACGGTTCGTTCAACACCAGGTGAAAACTGGATTCTTGCTCTTCACAGCTTCCAATCGCTCAACGATCACTTTGCGCTGATTGCCCTCCATTCCTTCCGCAGCGGCATATCCAAGATCTCCTTCGAGATCGTCACTACTCCAGATCAGCTGCGCTTGGCCGCGCCCACTGGATATCGAACTGTGCTTTTGATGCTTATTGCCGGGCCGCGGCGGAAGGGAAGGCCAGCTTTGGTCCACGCTTCGCTCATGGAGCATGCTATCAATGCCATCCTGACTGACCCTGTAGTCGCCAATAGTGGCAGGGCTGCCGTTCGGTATTCTTCGTGTACTAGGCTCGTGGGATCGGCCACGTGACAATTCAAACCGGTTGGGGTTGGGCAGCTCATTCGGTGACGATCCAAGACCCAGGAGATCATTCTCGGGACCGGTCCCCAGCGACATGGATGCACCAATATCCATCTCTTCGTGGTCGGGGTCATAGTCGTAGTTCTCGTAGCTCTTCACCTTGCGTTTTTGTGCTTCTGTCGATGGTCCACGAAGGGGAATAGCAACGGGAACGTCCACCAGATCATCCCAAACGCACACCCGGGTTCGTCGCGTGAGCTCTAGCGGTCCATGGTCAGGCTGCTTCAACGTCTCCACAACGTTCCAAGCCTGTCCCTTCATGACTGCGATCTGTCTCGCAAACATGCTCTCCTTGAAGTCATCGTCCTGAGAAAATACGCGTCGCAGCGCCATTTGCGTGCCGCTCCACCAGGCTGTTGAGGTCAAGAGAGGTAAGAAATGGTCCCGAGTCTTCTGAGAGAAGGGCTGTCCGATCAAAGAAACCGGAAGGAATAGCCAGCCGAACGGAAAGCTTCGCCACTAGAGGGTGTGAGAAATTTGTTGCGACCAGGTTAATTAAGAATCTACTTACAGCATCAGGATGTTTCCACGGCCAGGACAAACTGTTATCGATTGCTCCGATCTGAATAGACGCTTGAGGCTCCGACGAGTTCAGAGGAGTGCCAGTGCGACTCACTGCCACCATCGCCTCGTGTCGCCTGTAGGGAAGAGGGGCAGAGGATGTGCGCTCCGAATTGACAGAAACGGGGCGAGCGGGAGGTAGATGGTCGTCATCATCGTCCTGCTGAGTCCCGTTGGGCTTGGGCGGATCAACGACAATAGACACTTCTTCGGTGTTCCAGTCGATTTTGATCATCCAGTTATCCAACCCACGGTCAGTATTGCGCATAATATAATCCAAAATCACCAACTTTTCCAACTCCTCGCGGAATGACTGCTTGAGACTCTCGGTCCAGTAGAACCGCCGTTCCCTACTCTCCTCCCTTGGTGATGGGGTTTGTATATCACCGTTCTCATAATCTTCCTCATCTTCATCATCCGACTGCATTCCAGAAGGACGACAAGCCTCGTTCCAAGGCCGCTTCTTGCGCTTTGGGGCATCTTCCGCGCGAAAGCCAGTATTGGTCTGGTCTGGCCAGGGATGGTCTCGGAGGAAGAGATTCGCATCCTTGTAGCCCTTGAGAAAGACCTGAAAGCTACCGGCCTTAGGGGGAAGGGGTCGCTTGCCCATCCATGCCTTTCTCCGGTCCCAGAAATCGTAGTAAAATGATTTCGAGGATAGCCACACGATATCGGTGTAGGGGACGAGATTAGTGCGCAGACGAGAGTCAAGGACATACGCGGCTGCTTCCGAGACATAGGATAAGTTGGGAATCAGGCAGGCACGACCAAAGAAGCATGGGAACAGGTTTCGATGGATCCATTTCGTCCACTTGGGATTGCGGGACGCATAAGGCTCCTCGTCTTTGGGTTTAAAAACCCCCACGACTTTGCCTTCACTGTTGCGCGCAAAATAACTACCGGAGCTTCCCTGAGAGATCATCCGGGGGTGCATTCCCATCAATATCGCTGAGTGGACACTCTCTACAACGTTCTCAAACTCCTCCCGCGCCCTTCGTGCTGCGCCTTCAATTTCATCCGACTCAAGCTCTTCGGCGGAGATTGGTCTGACACCATTCGGGGGTTGGAATACAGAGTGGTAAATTTCAAGCTTTTCTTCTTCCAAAGTCTTTCCCTTGACTTTGTTGATCTTGAACTTAGAGGCGATCTCTTCGGCCCACCGCTCGAGGCGCGCATTGATGGCCTTGATATCCACTCCGGAATTTCTTCGGCCTCGACGATGGTAGCCACTCGGTCTCCGACGATGTCCCGGGGGCGAAGACAAAATGGACGCATCCATTTGCGCGCGGGAGGAAATGGGAGCATATCGGGGAGCGGAGTGGGATGTTGTGCCGAGGGAGTCGTGTAAGTTATCGTCATCTGAATAATCATACAAGTCATTGGCTCTGTCTTCTTCCTCCTGGGCCAGACGGGCGTAACCCGAGGTCGCAGGTCGGTTTTTCGGCATGGTGTATCTGTGGTCTAATGGAAGGGCCGGGAGGCGAATGCAGGTCGTTGCATCTGAGGGAACGGCAGGGAGTGGAAGGAGGAAGCGAGAGAAGAACTAAAAGAGGGAAAAGAAGAAGAAGAACGAATCGAATTACGGCATTACTCAATAATGGCAGAGAGATTGCAAGTAAGAGAAGGGTTTCCCTCTGGGGAGTAAAAGAGGGAGGAATTGTAGATTAGGTGGTGAGAGAAGGGAACTTACTTGATCCCTCCAATAAAACCGCCGCCGTCATCCACCGAGAACTTGCACGGCCAACTCACAGAAGTGGCCCTTTACTGTACCGTACCGCGAAGTCCCGTGGCATGGAGCCCAAAGGCGAATAGCTAGTCTAGAGTCAGCCACAGGGCGGGTACTTTACCGTACCGCACCGCCACAGCCCTGTCCCGTGTGGCTCCACCGGAGCTTAAAAAAGCCCCTGAATTTTAGAGGATCAACTTGCCTTCATACTTATTTCGTTGCCTACCTTCGGCCGGAGTATGCGCAGCAGGACGATCCGAGAGGACGGGTCGTGTTCAGTTGCTCAAGGCCCAGGATTCGACCTAATCAGTAAACATACATTGTGTCTACAACCCTATTTGCCATTGAGCCGGTAGATCTGGTTGTATACAACTTGGGAACATGGCAGGTCGCATATATCAAGTATGAACCGAAGGAATTTCTGTTCTAGAAAGTAGTAACAAGTTGGACAGATGACATCCAAGGGACCGGTCATGTCTGAATCACCATAAGAACTGAGCCATCCGACAGACATTGGGGGTTCCGTAATTAATATATGATCAATGCGAGGCTCTAAGCACGGTTATTACCTGCATCGGTAGCCATCACGGTCCATGTCTCGGTTCTTTACCTCTCTCTGGAATGGTGTTGCTACCAAGATCGATATATTTCATATATCTCCTACGAGAAACGGGTCTAGGATCGGATCGGTGTCACGGTCTAGCTCATGATAGTAAGCGCCTTTAGACCTGAAGACCATCTGCCACCCCTAGTGATATCGAATTGAGGTAGTGACGATCTTTTATTGATTGCTATGCCAATACTACTATCCTCTCATGGCAAAACGAGCCCGCCTAGCAATCACCCAACGGAATTTTGCTACTTCATTAAATCCCCATCTCAACCCCCAAGAGCTGGACAAGATAGGGGGATGCAGGGGCGAGATGCGACTATCGCGTGGATTGTCATTTCATTCATTCCTAGCCCTGCGTGCTGCATACATAGCCGCATAAATCCTGGAGGCAGGAAGGAGTTAATAGGAAAAACCCACCGGCAGGAGCTTCATAATAGCGCAAATAGCCATGCAGCGAAAGACATAAACATAGTAAACTATTGAAACTAACGTTAAATTGAAGTGAATAAATACAACCACCAGCAGGGTCCAACGGATTTAGATTATTACATTTTATTAATAAAACCCCCCCAGCCAAGCATTGCTGTTGTTCCCGCCGATAAATAACAATCGATAGTGTCCGAGGGACGCGCGATAGCGATTCCGATAATCAATCTTTCTCCAGAACCTCTTCCTCTTTCTCTCCGTCTCGTGTAACGAACTTCTTGGCCACGACTGGACTTCTCTGTCCGATGAATTAAAGAGGTATGCTCTTCCTAACATTTGCTATCCGGTTGGCTCGCTATTCCTCCCAATCAATCTAAATCAATTACTCCTCGTCGTCGTCGTTCCCTGCCGGTGTCTATCCAGTCGAATTCTCCCTATCTCCTCCGTTCAGACCTTTTCCTTTCCCACTGACTTCTTCGGCTCTGACGTCCCAACGCTAAGAGTAGGAAAGGAATCTTTACTGCAGTATACTTTACATACGGACAGTCGATTTTGGTATAGGGAAAATAGGGAACATTCCACATCTTTCCTCCCTTTTTCTACGTGGCTGGTCCTTCCGAACGGCACCGGTTTCCTTCTTGTATACGACAACAGTCACGTACTGCTCCCAATTCGGTCCATCCAGGCCGGATTTTTAGCGGGTTCTTCTCGACACCATCCACAGTGGCTTCACTCTTGTTCCGGGCGTCGCCCATCGACCCAGCCCTGCGTCCTACCTCGCCGTCGGCCTCACAGTCTCACGATCTCAAGTACAACAACACTACTTCTTCAATCGACAGCCCGTCCACCTCTCGTCAGTCGACAACGGACGCGGTAGCGAGTGCATCGACAGCATCGTCGCAGTACTTTGGAGCGCTTCCTGAGTTTGGTTCTCTGGACAAAAGCCCTGGTAGTAGCGATAGCAACGGTAGCAGCTTTCCCGGTTCCCTAGGCCAATCGTTGTCAGGACTGTCTGCTCTGGCCTCGGTCGCATCGGCCCCAACTTCCAATCTGCGGTATGTACTTGGACTGGAGTCATAGCTGCTATCGCGCTATGTCCTTGTCGAAGGCGGTTCTGGGTAGCTTTGAAATATCTGCTGTTTTACGCTTCCTATCTTACGAACACTATGGTCCAGTGTCAAAGAATCCTGGGTGACTGACAAAGATTTTCTACGCGAACAGGAATTCTGGGAGTAATGCGCAGCCCATGACCAATATGACTTACGCGACCTCATCACCTGCAGCAACTACTGGTGGACAAGGCAATAGCCCTGTAAGTAGAGTGAACGTGTTGAGGAATTGTTCTTATCGTATCTGTGTTGGCGCTTATCAAGATGCGACCCCATTTTTTGGAATTTTTTTTTATTTTATTTTTTTCCTGGGGGAAGTTGGAAAGGCCTTCCCAATCTGTTATCAGCAGCCGATGGGGTCTTGGCACCGCACCACCCGCTGCGTGTCAAGTCTTATCGCGCCAGCCCGTCAAATCTCTCCCGATCTTATCAACCGTCGCTCCTTTCCCTCTATTCCACTATCAGCGCCATACCTCATCCACCCCATTGGCTTCCACCCTCCATTCTCGATCCCCTCGTCTTTTCCTACAATGGCGACGACCTTGACTGACCAGAAACGCCCTCAATTACAGCCCGTGTGCCAGAATTGTGGTACTTCCACCACGCCCTTGTGGCGCCGGGATGAACTCGGTTCGGTCCTCTGCAACGCCTGTGGCTTATTCCTGAAGCTCCACGGAAGACCCCGTCCGATAAGCTTGAAAACTGATGTGATCAAAAGTCGCAATAGGGTCAAGACCGCGGGTCAGGGCCCTAAGCGTAAGGTGAGCAGGAAACCCTCGAAAATTTTTCTATTCGTAATTATTGCTCTGCCGCAACTCGACCCCCCGAAGTGGCTCAAGACGCTGATATGTAATCGCCTCAAATAGTCCAGCAGTGCCGTTGATGCAAATGGACTCTCCACGTCCAGATCAGAGGCCGGTACTCCCCCACTTGGATCTCATGGATATCGTCGCGCGTCGCGGAAGATGTCACCTGGCCATTCGGATCGTTCCAACTCACCAGTCTCCCGAACAGAAACGCCTGGTCTTCCCCCGATGCAGCAACAGCTCCCGCCGCAGCACAACTCCAACATCGCGCCGCAGCACATGTTCGACAGTGTTACCCTGGGAGATCACGGTCTGACGAATGGGCTGTCATCTGGGCAACTTCGCCAGCAGTCCCCCACCTCGACCTCTGCAGCCGTGGACCGCCTGAACGAGTCTCCGCAGACAATCGAGGGACTCTTGGCCGCGAACACATCGTTGAAGACCCGCGTGCGAGAATTGGAGTTTGTCAATGACCTTTTTAGGGGCCGAGTAACGGAACTCGAACAGAGCGATGCTGCCGCGCGCCGGTCCGAGATGATCGCTCGCGACTCGGAATCGCGCCTTAAACGAGCCCTCGAGGAAGCGCAACGGCGCGAAGAAGACCTTAAGCGTCGGGTGTCTGAACTGGAACGTCACGTCGGGGAAGCCAGTAATGGCAACCCTGAAGGAGATGAAAGCCCTGGTGAGCCCATGGCGAAACGAATGAGGCTGTCTGATGTGGTAGATCAACCCTCCACTTCTCCTACCAAATCGCCAAAGAGCGTCTAACCACAGGGATCACAGGGATCGAACGACGGTTCGTGAATCTCATCGGGCCCCCCTCGATTCGGGCGAAAAACGAAGTGCAACCGCTTTGCTGAGTTCTCTGATCTACCTTGGTCTTTTTGATACCCTTTACGTGTCTTGTCATTTGGCTGGATGTATATCGGACTAAAACTAATAACTCTCCCTTCCAATACTTCAATTCTTTTCTTCATTCGTTTCCCTATTTCACATCTTTATTGCTCTTGGATTACCGAGCACTTTGAATTCCGGTACGGGACGGAGGAGATCACTTTTGGACAGCAAACCGCGGAATCGCGACAACGTTTATATGAAGAAAAGGGGATTGCAAAACCAAAGCGGGGGGCAGCCATGTTCAGTTATTTTGTGTTCATTATTCCCAATTGTTTTGTTTCTTTTACCGCCTAGCTTTGGCCTCCTCGGATCGTCGAAGCCCAGGATGACGATAGGATTGCAAGCCGGACTGCAGTGGTTACGTGGTAATTGATTGAATTTTTATCTTTCGGAGAGAGCGTCAGGATCTGGCAACCCAGCAGGGAAATGACTCGTGCTGAAAATTTTTGATATCTTGTGGTTCTAAGATGCGTTCCATTCTATTCTACCGTGTTATTTTTAGCTAGTCTTTTTTCTTGATGTGACTCTATAATGTGTACGGTATGATGTGTGAATGCCCAAATCGGCCATTTATCGTTGTCTGTCTTATCTTATCTTTACCTGTTTATCTATTATCTTCTCCCAATGGTTTCGCGCCGGTTTCGGTTATCTTACCTCGGCTATTACGGATGACGCTCGGATATGGCTCACTTACTACTACGTACGAAAGTGGATAGTGCAAGTTGAACAAGTATGATTTTTGGATGTGTTGACTATATACAAGGCATCGCCCACTGATTCGTGAAGGAGCGTGGAATTATCAAGGGAAATGCAGAATGAATACCTCAAGGACGAAAGATAGGCCTCCCAAAAAATTATCATCCGTCTATACATCTCCCAGTAGTGACATATGAGATGAGTTATTAACGTCGTCGCAGATACCGCTAAAACTTGGGTATATAGCTAATAAGAAACATGTAAGAAATGGCTTTTCGGCCAGGCAATTTTGAAAGATAGAGAGGCGCCCGCTCTTTAGCGGGCGGCACATATATATCCCTTCCCGTCTTAAGCAAGACGGTCGTGTTCAATCTTCTTGCGGATCGCGCCGTGGACCCGCCTCTCGCGCAAAATACTCCACAAGCATACTATGACGCCAGCTACTCCCGAGAAGAATGTGGTATAGTATGCCGTCCGGTAACAGCCCAAGCCGTCGGGGCAGTCCCGGTCTCCATCTGGACCGACAACAGAGTGTCGGTCGTAAATGCTGCCGTACAGCAAGTTGAAGACGTTCCCACTCAGAACGGGGGCAAGGGTCATCACGCCCCAGTTTTGGGAGAGGCCTCCGATGCCGAAAGTGTGAGCTACCAGAGAGGGGAAAACACCAAAAAGGAAGCCGTAGGCGACCCCCGTGAATCCCGAGACGACCATCAACTGGTGTGGGTTGGATATCGCGGCTCCTGCTAGTTGAGTTACGGTGAATACAACCGCGGAGATGAATAGGCACCAGAATCGTGACATGTCGAGCTTCTTGACTAGTAGATCTGATCCAATTCCTAAAGCGATAACTGTCGTTAGAAAATGTATGGACTAGCAATGTCGTGGTGGCACGTACCACTGAACAGTCTGCCGATGAAGTTGCCAAATGATAGGATGGACACATGCATGACCTGTCTCTGTTGGATGAATCTGGAGGTAGCACTATCGTCGTAGTATTTCCACAATGCTTTGGCCTGCGGGGGTTAGTATATAGATGAACGTGCTGGTAACATGGGTGTCTTACGCTGTTGCCAATGTTGCTATGATCATTGTTAGTATCTAAGTATCTAAATGAAGTCAAGTGAGGTAGAGTTAAAACATACTTGATTGTCATCAAACCGATTCCAGAAAGGAGAGCCATCGTCAAGAAAAGCTGCCAGAACTCTACTTTGGGCAGCATTGCCAAGCCTCTAATGTCTGGGTGAGGTGAGCCGACGCCATCTACGAGAGCATCATCTTCCTCCTGGTCAACCTCCCGAGAGTGCCTTGGGGTGCTTTTGGATACCAACGATGACGTTTCATCCAAGTCGGGATTGTGGCTAGAATGGTGGGAGTGGTTCGACGCGCCAGATTGCGACCGTACATGCATTGGGGAGTGGGATTCAAAAGCTGTAGAACTCTGCATACCTGCTTCATCAGACTCTTCTGGAACATAACGCAAATCAGAGGACTTCGTCCTATGTAGTTGGGTGGACTCTGCTCCTGGCGATCGATCCCGTGATAAGGCCATGTACGCTTTAGCTGGGGGCATGAGCCGAAGGAGGGGAATGGAGACGAGGTTGAAGACGAAAGTCCCCACTGCCAGCAGCAGAAGAAACCGGCCAGTGTCATCCTTGAAAATGAACGATGAGACGTTAGACCAGAAAAAGGCGCTCAGTCCGAAGGCTGCCAGGGGGAATGCGGTCGCTGTTCCCCGATGATCGGGAAAGTTCGTTGCAGCTAAAGTTGACGGGTCTTAGTTCCGAACGAATGTTCGTGAGGCAGAGATCAACACACCTGTCTTAATCGAAGCCGAGAAGGCGGAGCAACTTCCGAGGCCAGTAAGGAATGAGAAAAAGGACAACACGCCAACACTGAGCGAACCCTTTCCGTGCTCATAGGCTATAGTTATCGATCATAATCAGTACAAACATCCATAAGCGCCAGTGACAATCGGACAAACAAACCTATATATATAGGATAATAGCCTATACCAAGGGCCACAGCACCAATAAAAGTCGTGAGTCGTGGACCTCGAGTATCGGTTAACAACCCCAATGGAACTCCTGAAGCATACATCCCCAGATTTCCAGCCGTGCCCTGTGAGACATTAGTACGACATACATCGGCTTTTCCGAGGAAAACGAGACAAGCTTACAATGAAGTTGCTCTCAGTTGACGAGATCTTCATTTTTTCCGCAAATTGTGGCGCCCATGCCGAGTAGGCATACTGCGGTCCATCAGTACTTGTTTTTTGGTTGATGGTCCAGGCCATGAGTGTAGTTCAAGAGGGAGTTGGGCGCAGGGACAAGCATCACGGCAATCATACATTGGTCCCACAGGCCAGCGCTACTAGTGTGCCCGCAACCACGGATATAATGCGCCTGGTTTTATGTGTTGACTCGGCCATGGTGGATTGTGACGGTGCCGTTGTACCGAATCGATAAGTGAAGGGCTATAGTATTCCTCCCAGCGCATACACTGCGTAAGCAATTGAATGGAAATTGGGGCAGCGGGGAGGCGTCGAATAAATGCCGATTCCTTTCGGCGAATGGGCAAGATAAAGCTTATCAGCGTCACAGACGTCAGGATGGTATAACAGAAGGAATAGAAACGATCCAACGAACGAATGCAAGGGGTGGTACGGGATATTAAATACGAGAAGTGGGAGAGAAGTTTACAATCCAACGAGTGTAGAGAAGAATAAGATTATAGAAAAAAGAAAATTGAAAACTAAAAAAAGAGGGGGAGGTAAATTGAACAGGGAAGAAAAAAAAGCACGCGACGACAGAAGCCAAAGTGGCCGTTGGACTCGTAATCTCTCCCGAACTAAATCGTTCTTGACCCCAAAATGTATTCGGAGGTACCACCCAGTATACGTACAAGTACACAAGTACCGTCAGGTACAGTACTTGAAGTACAGCGTTATCGGCCTGGATAAAGTTAACACCCCGTCGTCGCTTATGTAACCGTTATCGGCACATGACGAAGGCGGCGGCGACTCTTCCGGTTGCTTGCATCCTCCATGGCATCATTCAATCGGTCGACGCAAACTCACTCGCCAGGACTAGTATATAACATTAAACCTTACTGCTAAGTATCATTTGGTGAAGTTCACAGTCCCTTTCCTGGGAAGGGCGCCTTAACAACATGGGTGCTCTACTTTCTCTGCCACTTTTGGCGGTGCCAAGTGCCAGTACCGTACGTGCTTCTCCATTGCTACCTGATCGGATCTCAACTGATATCAACTTAGCTCATAACGCTTGCAACTTCATGTTGCGGGGCTGCAACTTGCTCGGCAGTATGTAGTGCGTGCGGAAAGTTTCAGAATAGGTAAGTATTTTTCTGCGCTGACTGAGGATGTGATAAGTCGCTGACATCCGGGGCCCCGGATTTCTAGTATGGCTACGAGAATCGCCTACGCCTTCATTCTTCTGATCAATTCAATCGTTTCGTGGATAATGCTCACACCATGGGCACTCAAGAAGCTACAACATCTGACGCTGGACTATATGGAAATCACTTGCGACGGCAAAGAATGCCATGGTTGGGTGGCGGTCCACCGTATTAACTTCGGTCTTGGTCTCTTTCACTTGGTTCTTGCGGTGTTCCTGTTGGGGGTGAGGTCATCCAAAGATGGCCGTGCAGTCCTTCAGAATGGTTTCTGGGGCCCGAAGATCATCCTATGGATCGCCTTCGTGGTCATGTCATTCTTCATCCCGCAGTCATTCTTTTTCATCTATGGCCGCTACATCGCCTTTATCTGCGCTATGCTCTTCCTGTTACTGGGTCTTATCCTCCTGGTAGATTTGGCGCATTCCTGGGCTGAGATCTGTTTGCAGAAGATTGAGGACAGCGACTCTCGAATTTGGCGCGGGCTGCTCATTGGCTCAACTATTGGCATGTACATCGCATCGATCGTGATGACAGTCCTGATGTATGTTTTCTTCGCCCGCGGTAATTGCACCATGAACCAAGCCGCGATTACGGTAAGTCATGAATCACTGGCCACATTTGTCTTACTGGGGCTCGGCTGACGGATCAGGTTAACCTCGTTGTTTTCTTGATCATATCCTTCGTGTCCATTCAGCCTATAGTGCAAGAATCCAATCCGCGAGCGGGTCTGGCTCAAGCAGCCATGGTGACTGTCTATTGCACGTATTTGACTATGTCGGCTGTTTCAATGGAACCAGATGACCGCCAGTGCAATCCTCTAGTGCGCGCTCGCGGGACGAGAACGGCCAGTATTGTTGTGGGCGCCATTCTTACGATGGCTACCATCGCATACACGACAACACGTGCAGCCACTCAGGGGCTTGCGTTAGGATCGAAGGGCGGCCACAACTATTCGCCGCTGGGGACGGATGACAACGAACATGGTCTTGTGACACAACAGCCGACCAGTCGTCGCGAGATGCGTGCCGAAGCTCTTCGTGCCGCCGTGGCTAGTGGCAGTTTACCCGCCAGTGCGCTCGACGACGACAGCGATGATGAATCTGATGACTATAACACCAAAGACGATGAACGAGGGTCGACGCAGTATAATTACTCCTTGTTTCACGTGATCTTCTTCTTGGCTACGACATGGGTGGCCACGCTTCTCACCCAGAGCTTGGAAACCGATGCCGAGAGTACAGATGACTTTGCTGCCGTGGGGCGGACGTACTGGGCCAGCTGGGTGAAGATTATCAGCGCTTGGGTTTGCTATGCGATTTACCTGTGGACGCTGATTGCCCCGGTGGTTATGCCTGATCGATTCGGCGTGTATTGAAATTGTTAGACACCGTCACCTTAAGTTGTGTTGACTATACAGTGGAGTTGGGCGTTCAATAGCAATGAGAGTTATTCCGATGTCCACGGTGCATGTCGCTTCCTGGACTGTTATATAGTTTGCTGCATGATATTGTAGTTATGACGAATGAGACTGTGTCTATTATATATGGAAGCCACGAGATTGAACTTAGTCTGAGACCTATGTATTCTCGATGTACAGCCCGTTTTCCCACCCCTATGAATCTCCGTAATTCGAGCAACTTGAGTATCTATGGCCATTCCTACTAAATCTACTGAATCGTAGAAGGACTGTGAATACTTGGGATATCAAAAAACAAGGAAAGAGTTAATTTCAAGCCGTACGAGCGAAGCGAGTTGTAAACAGCTGGTTTTATGAATGTATTGTAGATGGAGATCAATCTTATCTTGTCCGATGCTTACCGATCGCGGTATCGCGTAAAGTGGCCGACAACCGCGTAAGTCGCGTTCGCATCGACCATCTTCACCATGGGCTGAATATGGCGACCATCAAGGCCATCGAGGCCCGTTCGGTACGTACCTATGAATCTTTAATTGATCAGTCCCTAACTTCGTCGTGTTGCGCCTTTTCAGGTTCACCAAATCCAATCCGGTCAAGTCATCATCGATCTCTGCTCCGTTGCTAAGGAGCTGGTTGAAAACAGTCTCGATGCCGGTGCCACATCGATCGGTAAACAGGACCCTTGCACTTTATATAGATCTACATGCGCCTGTATATGGTTTCTTATAGAACCGCAAGCTGACCAAGATCAATCTATCTTTCACGACAGAGGTCCGATTCAAGAACAATGGACTGGACATGATTGAGGTGCAAGACAACGGCAGTGGAATATCTCCGGAGAACTACGAGAACGTTGGTAAGCTTTCCCCCAGTCTTCCTATTCTAGTATAGGAAGTATCTAACTCTCCGTCTCACCAGCACTCAAACACTACACATCGAAGCTTTCTTCCTATGAGGACCTATCGCGGCTACAGACGTTCGGTTTCCGCGGCGAAGCATTATCGTCCCTTTGCGCCCTGTCCGAGTTCCATGTTGTCACCGCTCAAGCCAACCAGGCTCCCAAAGCCAATCGTCTTGAATTCGAACTCCGGGAAATTGAAGAAGACACAGATTGTCGCGGGTCAGAAGGGCACAACGGTATCGGTGGAGGGACTGTTCAAGAGACTACCGGTGCGGCGCCGCGAGCTGGAAAAGAACATCAAGCGTGAATATGGAAAGGTTTTAAATCTTCTCCATGCGTACGCGTGTGTCAGCACAGGCGTACGTTTCAGCGTCAAGAACACTGTCGCAAAGACCCGGAATGTGGTGGTCTTCTCCACGAACGGTAATCAGACAACAAAAGAGAACATCGCCAACGTCTACGGTGCGAAGACGTTACTGGCTTTGATTCCGCTCGATCTAACCCTGGAGTTCGAGCCATCTGCGGCTGGGAAGCGAGCCGCTGTGGACGAAGAGCGGGAGTTGAATCAGATCTTCGTTCGGGGGCATGTCTCGAGACCCGTTTTCGGGGAAGGCAGGCAAACACCGGACCGTCAGATGTTCTTTGTCAACTCTCGTCCTTGTGGATTGCCGCAAATAGCCAAGGCGTTCAACGAGGTCTACAAATCTTTTAACGTGTCACAGTCACCGTTTGTGTTTGCGGACTTTCATATGGATACTAACGCGTACGATGTTAATGTTTCACCCGATAAGCGCACAATTTTACTGCACGATGCGGGGGTTTTGATCGAGTCTCTAAAGACATCTCTTACGCAGTTGTTTGAATCGTCGGATCAGACAGTTCCTCAATCTCAAGTCAACAATGCTAAGCAGTCAGCTACTAAAGGGAAGCTGCAAGACATTCTAGCTCGTAAATCTTCGTCCGGGGGTGCAGAGGCTGCGGAAGATGAGGGCTCAGAGCTGGATGAAAGCCAAGCTAATGGGAGAAGCAGGCTCAACTCCCAACATAGGATGAGGAGCTTCTTGAGCGATCTCGGGTCGTCACCTGGTGGTAGAGCGAGCATACCCTCGTCTCCCCTTCGTGTGGACAAAGCACCTGTGCGTGATCCGACATCGTTGCCTCCAAATACGCCTACTCGACCAAAACCTAACTCACTAGATGAAGACAACGAGCTCTTCGTTCCTGAAGAGCCATCTCCGGGTGCAGACGAGAGCATGCGACCAGAACGCGCCGCTGATGATGACTCGCAGATTGCTGATGATGACGATGCTCCACAGAGTAGTGCACCACCAGATTCACAGCAGACAACAATGCAGGGACGAGAGCCATCTGTGGAAATGCCCAATACTATACAGAATGCATTTGACCGAATGAGGCCAAGACGAGCGCCGGCTGAGTTGGCGACGATCACCATCGGAAACAAGACTGTGACGTCCATAGTTGGAAGTGGTCCCTACAGAAAACGTGATATTGACCACGTCGACACTACTAACTCCCCGGCTCGCAAAAGACGTATACATACCCCGTCTCGTCCGAGGATATTTGGGAAGCACATGAGGGGCTTTGCAGCGCCTGGAACTCAGGTAGATCACAGCGCGAGCAGCGAGGCCGAGGAAGAGGATGACTATGAAGAGGAAGAGGAAGCTGATGACATGGCCGATGAAGAGGAGGAAATCGAAGATGAAGAGCCTGAGGATGATTCTCGATCTCATGTCCGTTCAGATCAAGATAGTGTTCATTCACAAGATGAAGCTCTACCCGAGACTGAGGTCAAGGATGAACCGGCAATGTCTCAGCAAGATGCTCCACCAGTGGAAAAGACCTTAAGCGATGAAGAGAAGAAGAAACACGAAGAAGCCGAAGTTCAGCGGCTGATTCGACAGGCGGAAGAAAAGGCTGCCTTGCCACAGGAAAGCAATATCAACCGTGCGAACAAACTGAATAAGGGCGCGATTCATCGTGATTCCACAGTCAACCTAGTGAGCACTATTGATGGGTCACTGTCTAGGATTCAGCTTCAGATCGACAAGCTTCAAGAAAGCCTTCGCTTACATGACTCGGATGCTGCACATTCTCGGGACGATGAGGCAGAAAATTCGCAGGAGACTGCTGAGGAGCGGTTGTCACTGACTGTTACTAAGGATGACTTCGGCAAGATGCGGATTGCTGGGCAGTTCAACCTGGGATTCATTCTAGCCACCCGATCCTCAACAGGTATCTCTGACTCGACATCATCCAGTTCGAAGGATGAGCTTTTTATCATTGACCAGCACGCTTCCGACGAGAAGTTCAACTTTGAGCGACTCCAGGCGGAAACCGTGGTGCAGAATCAACGACTTGTGCAACCGAAGCAGCTGGATCTGACGGCGGTCGAAGAGGAAATCGTGATAGAGAACCAATCTGCGCTGGAGAAGAATGGCTTTGTCGTCGAAGTCGATGACAGCGGCAATGAACCGATTGGCCGCAGGTGCAAACTGGTCTCGCTACCACTGAGCAAGGAAGTCGTCTTCGGCGTGCGAGATCTGGAGGAGCTCATCGTCCTGCTTTCTGAGATGCCGGCGAGCAGCGCCGCGGGGCCCATGTATGTTCCGCGACCGAGTAAGGTGCGAAAAATGTTCGCTATGCGGGCGTGTCGGTCCAGCATTATGATCGGAAAGAACTTGTCCCAGAAGCAAATGACGCGAGTAGTAAGAAACATGGGCAGGATTGACAAACCATGGAACTGCCCTCACGGTCGACCGACCATGCGACACCTGATGAGCCTGGGACAATGGAACGAGTACGATGAGTTCGACGGCGATGAAGAGAGTGAGTTGGAGGATCGCCGGTCATGGACGGATACCCTGGCTATCTGGAAGGATTACTTCGGAGAGACGACCGGCGAGGGAGAGGAGAGTGAGGGCGGAGATGAAGATGAAGCAGATTAACATCATTATCCTTTTTGGTTACGGGTCTTATTTGTTTATACAGCGAGGTATAGAACCATGAAATTGACTTGGATACTCAAGAATGCTACTTATACCCAATGGCATATCATCATATCATCAACCCTAACCCATCGCGCAGAAGAAGCCATCGAACAATTACCACCACTGAAACCAGCCCTTCCCCTTCTTCCCATCCTTATCCCCATTGCCAGCCTGCTCCCCAAACCCATTAACCCTTCCATTCCCCTCCAACGCCCCATCCTCCCCATACCCATTCCCATTCCCATTCCCATGATGATTCCTCGCTTCCTCTTCCTCCGCCAGTCTCACCGTCTCCTCGACAATCAACAAATCCCGCTCAATCAGCTCCGCCCAGTTCTGGACATCCCCGATCTCCTTCAACCCGTCCCTCGCCTGATCCGCAACCTTGGCAAGCTGATCATTCTGCTTGGCGAGCTGCTCCGTCGCCCGCCGCACGTCGGCCTCCTGCTTGTCCAGCACGGTGGAGTTCTCGTGGAGGGTGCGGGCTCGGTCGCGGAGTGCGGTTTCGTAGTTTGCGCCGACGGAGCGAAGGGAGGCTTCGAAGGCTGTTTTGGCCTCGGAGGTGCGTTGTTCGGTTGATTCTGGGGTGGTTGATTGGGTTGGTTCTGTAGTGTTTGATGTGGCGGTGGTAGTTGTTGTGATTGTAGTTGGTGGCGGAGAAGTAGACATTTTGGAGTTTAGATTGAGGAGTGTGATTTATGTGGTCCGAGTATTGGGGGTATGTTATAATGCGTAAGTTGGTGTATAGAATCTAGATAGTATGGAGTGGGTAAACTGGGGTTTTAGATGCGTTTTATGTATCAATGGAGTTGGTTGGCGACCCCACTTGGAGAGTGCGCTAAGAGGCTGTCGTGCAGATGAGCTGCATGAATCTATTGGGTACTGGCATTGTGGTCATACTAGGGCTCAGGAGGTGTATATATACAAGAAATCACGATAATGTTCGTATATCAGACGCCGAAGCTTCTGAATCTCCCACACCTGCGTCGAGAATCACCCCCAGAGCTCGTTTCTGTCTGCTCCCTGGCAATACGCCCGGGCGTAGGTCTCCACCGTCTGTCGATATTGTTGCTGCATCGCGGTTGTACAACGTCGTGGCTCGCATGATGCCTCCGCGTCGGCGGGCGATGTTGATATACCCTGAAAACGAACGGGCTGGAGGGTGAAGTTTGTGAGGTTCCTGTTGTCGTGGACATTACCTGGCTTGGGCATATTTTCAAGGATATCCCGTTCTCAAATAGGAGACAGAATAGGTCAATATCGTACGTCGCCAGACTGAGTCGGAGCCTGCCGTTATGGGCTTGGGATCATGTTAGGGTTAGCGCGACTTCGAGCATTATTTTGACGAGTTCCTCCCGTTGATGTGATTTGGATAGGGATGTCACATACAATCTCACGTTGGCAGCAGGATTGCGAGATACTCATGATGCTGTGACAGGCTTCCTAGAGATTCACCTAGTATGTAGTAGGTAGAAAAGGTATCGGACTTTGATAGATGTATACAAAGTGTGATTCTGTGAGTTAGGGCTGCCTTACATTGGTATTCATACATGGATGAACTATTGCGATAGGAGCTACTCCATGCCCAGCGTAGAGCATCTATTCTTAGAAAGTAGAAGGTCACTACCTCGAGTGCCTGTCATGGTATACTATACTGACTTCCAGCAAGGCTGTATAGCACTACAGATTCCTCTCTTGACCATCACGAGATCGCGGGTGATTGAATATCTCCGATTGCCGATGCGGCTTTCTTCCATGTACCTAAATGCACAGCCCCATTACCTTCGCCAGGCTGACTATTAATAGGGTCTATTGGGCAACAGAGTCGCGAAGCTACACATTCTACAACACAGCTGTGTGATTTCAAGACACACCCTCGTACAACCAAGGCAATGTCCCAATACACATATTCTCGACTCCCGCCGAGGTCGGACACAATTCGCATGCTTCGCCTCCTGCCAAGCGAAGACAACACGACTCAAATCCAATGCCAGCTGGTCAACTACACCCTACCAAGCACAGGTACGGGATATCACCCATATGAGGCGTTATCGTATGTATGGGGTAGTGAGAGCACCCCTCAGTCCATTCGTATTGATGGCCAGATTCTATCCGTGACAAAGAACCTCTATACTGCATTACTGCATCTTCGAGAGCACCAGCTTGAGCGCCTGCTCTGGATAGATGCGATCTGTATCAACCAGGAAGACGAGGAGGAAAAGTCCCAGCAAATTCAGTTCATACCGACGATATATGATCAGGCGAGCCATGTCATTGTTTGGCTCGGAGAAACAGCTGATCAGAGTGATAAAGCCCTTGAAGTAATTCGTCTTGCTGGCGATGACGATACTCGCAGTCGCTGGCGTAGAATCATGGGGAAGGAAATACGTCGACAAACCACTCGGCCAAAAGGATATATCCCCGATCAGGATGACGAGATCTATTCAGCCGTTGAGAGGCTACTAGAACGACCTTGGTTTCGGCGCATTTGGGTATGGGCTGCTGTTCTACACCAATCCTTATCAAACCTGCTGAATAATTAGTATAGGTGCTCCAGGAGGTTCACGCTGCGCGATCTATTCTGGTTATGTGTGGCCACGATAAGATCAATGGCTATTCCTTTTGGTTGGGCTTGAGCCTTTTTAGATTATATATGGACAAACCCAATTTACAGAGCCTGGTTGGTTCGATTACACATCTTCTAAGGGGCTCGATCTTCCGATCTGAATATACTACACGTCCGCGTGGAACACTCACTCTAGGCGAATTGATTGACATGTATCATACCCGAGCGGCGACCAAGAAGCACGATAAAGTGTACGCATTGCTTGGCATGAGTTCCGACACCCCTCTGGTACCTGATTATAAGCTTCCATGGGACAGCGTGTTCCAGCAGGTCATCACTTATACTTTCTCAGGAAAAGGATCTGTGCAAATCTGGCCCCACTGTGATTTGGCTCTGATTCGAACCAGGGGCTATATACTGGGTGAAGTATACAGGGTGGAAAGTGATACAAATCGATATGACAGACAACGGGTGTTCATCGAGAATTTTGCGCTACGGGCGAATTCCTGGGAGTATCGCCCATTGCTTCTGGGCGCAGCAATCGATGTATGGACACTCCATGTTTCAGCAAAGCCTGTTCAGGATGGTGACATTATGTGTCTTTTGGAGGGAGCTTCAAAGCCGAGTATCATCAGGTTTTACAATGGCTATCTCGTTTTTATCATAGTCCACGCTACTCCTCTGCATGAGTGGGAATGTGAGATTAAGAATTGGCATGAGGCGTTCGAGGCTCTGCGTTCAAAGAACAGCCCCATCCGCGATATGTCTCTCATCTGGGAGTGGGCATATTCAGGGAACCTGGATGGATGACTCGGAAATTCTAATGGAATCGAATGATGCAACACCGTCTGGACAGCTAGGGGACGGACTCTGGAGAAAGCAAAAGGTTGGGTGATTTGTCGCTTGTTGCGGAACATATCTTCGTCAATCAAGTGAGACATGGGGGAGTAAGTATCTTACCTTGTCAAAGGATTCCAAGCTCCCAGTACTACGACAGTGGCAGCAGCAATGTGTCCGATATGAGACCATATCAATCTCAGAGCTTGTGGTCAAGTCAGTCGCAGTCAACAAGGAGAGTGGCTATCGTATAGTACGAATTCTACTCGATCTGACCAAGCAGGGAATGGCAGCCAAGGGACAAGATCATGACTTTACTACAGATTGATGAGATGCAGCAAAGGGGAGAGACTCTGCCAATCCTAGAAAATATACAAGTCTAAGCACCAGCACCGCCAAGACCCCAAAGAACAAGCACAAAAACCAACGTATTTACATTTCCTCGATAAATTCCTTCATAACACCCCCTCTATCACCTCCCATAGACCACATACTCAATTCTGACATTTTGGGTCGCCTCACTACCACTTCCCAACCCCGAATCAGAATTCCGCCAAAGCCCTAACAACCCTCCCAATGACCCAACACACATTAAAGGATCGGCTATGTCGCCGTCCGAACAACGCTGCTCTGTGCGTCCAGCCACTATAACCCAGCTCCTCCCTTTTATTATAGCTTCCCCCACTAACGCTGCCTCCAAGTCTGGCTATTACAAACCTGGCTGCGAATACCCTCGGGCGCTGGGTCGACCAGAATGCTGCGCACTGGCTGAATCACATTATGCTCGCTGTCAATTTCATCGTACTCGCCACCACTGTGGTGAGAGAAGCGCGGCGGTCGACTGGTGATCCGGGTGTTATACGCACTGGCGGTGATCAGACTGGTTTAGGTGAGAAGGAGCGCCTTGTTGATGCTGGGAAGGAGTAGGAGTTTATCTTATATGAGTTGATTGTGTCTCTCTGGAGTTAGAAGTGTGAAATACTGGAGCTGGGCTTCTGTATGGGAGCTCAGTGCTTTGCTTTATTTCTGTATGAATATCGTGTACTGAGTTTCTTCTTTCATGTTTTATTATATGGAAGAAGTTATTGATGGACTGTGATTATGTTTTCTGGAATATATGATATAGTATACTCCGTACCGAGTGAAAAAAAGATTAGTCGTGAATGGGCGTTGAGTATTCCAGATTTCTATAATCTACTTATGTATCACACATGCATGTTGCAAGTTCATCATTAGATGTTGTCCGACAACATATGCTCCATGTACAGGCTAACATCCCGAGTACATTCCAACTCTCATAAGCAACTATTACACTCGTTCAAATTCGCTGAATGCTTCAGATCATCCCAAAACGCCATGCATGCCAAACCGAAATATCAACATTTTCCCGCACGAATATATGTATTAAGGTACCGGGGGCAAGATCAAACAAGGAATAAAGAAACTCAGATACAACTTTACATATTTGCCAGTTCTTGGTCAATCTGGCGATCGAGGAATGCTCGCTTGTCTCCGGTCAATGTCGCTTGAAGGCGCTGCTCGACCAATACACGAACTATGGTCGTTTCAGTTAGCATGTATCTCATAACACGGCTGCGTTCAGGTGCTCACCTTGCTTCTTCGTTACCGTGTCCAGGTCTACTTCGGCCAGACAGCTACGAATAGCATCCGTAATGGCCATCTCATCAGGCCCGCCACTTCCGCGGAAGTCAAATGCACTTTGAGGCCGGGAGGTGTAACCACCTACTGGGCTCCGAGAGTTTGGCCGGGGAATCCCCAGGAGATTGTCAGTGCTCTGCATGAGTCCAACGCTATGCCGACTTGACGGAGCCTGGAACTGGCTGAGATTTCCCACCGACAGGTTTCGAGACTGGTGCCCTGGCTGAAGCGGCATATCGGTATACCGACTAAAGCTGGACATGTGCGAATGCCTGTTGCCTGGGATATTGCCGCCGAACGGGGCGGGCGACTGCGGCGGCATGTAAGGGCTACTATTCCGGCCTGCTCCTGGGAATCCGGTTAAGATTGTGGATGCAGGCTTGACCGAGGAATACTGGGAATGCATATCATCCATTTCCATGCCCATATCTCCATATTGACCTCCGTAGAATTTCTCCTGGCTCATGCTATAATCTCCACGGCGGCCCGGCAGGTTATTGGCAAGAGCGTAATCGTCCCAGCGCTGGAGAGGAATACTGCGGGGGTCAAATGGTTCGTCTTCTACCGCAACAACCCGCTTGGATCCC